>NW_010400772.1:42999-49929 GCF_000710305.1 Buceros rhinoceros silvestris | reverse complement strand
CGTCTGCAGGGAACCCGCGTAACTCGGTGGAAGGAGGCGAGCCCCGCACCAGAAACCACCCTCCCAGCAGCAGTGAGAGCAAGAAAAATCTCCTTCCCCTTCCTCCTGCACAACTCGCTCTCCCTTCCCTTTTCCCGAACGCTGAATGCTGATTTCTGAGATGAAAATCTTCCTCTTCGGACAGCCAGGACTCGTATGAAGGACGCGCAAATACTGGATCATAAATAAGAAGCGAGTCTGGCAAGCTCAGAAACCCAGCCCAAAAGGAGCAGCATCAAGAATCCACCCTTCTCCTGCACAACTCACTCCCCGCCCAACACACATAGAATACTAATTTCCTGAGATAAGATCTTACACCTTTAAACAACCACACACACACGCATACAGACACACACAGTATATTATTGCTAAATATAATAGGTTAAACCCAGCAGCACGGGAAAAAGCCTCTTCTGCAACTCACTCCCCCTTTTCACCCTTCTGAATGCTGACATCCTGAGGTAAATTTTTTCCTTACCCACAGCAAAGACTCTTTTTGAACAGGACACAAATATATATTAGATTATAGAGATGTATTAAATTATTCCAGATTTAAATCTATTTTTTTCTGCCAAGGGGTTGGGGGACCAGACGTCATTGTATTTTTTTTTCTTCCTTCTTAACTCATTTATGGGCGAGTCAAGGCTGCCGAGGAGGAAAAAAACAGGATAGTTAGAATCTCTTTATCCTTATTCCCCAGAAGCCTTTTCTCTCATTGCTGTGCATTTCCTTTAGAAAAAGGAAACCTCTTATTTTGTGAACCAAAGATTTATTTTTCCCTTCCTCCTGGCCAAAGGAAGGAAACGGGCAGAAATTGACACATTTAAATAGCTGAAGAGATCTATCTTTTGCAAAAAAACAAACACCATTATCCAAAACTGCAATCAATAGCGTGGAGGAAGAAACTGGAATATCTAGCTAAAAACAGGATACTTAACTAATCTCGCCTCAGAAGAGGACGAGGTAAACACTAAACATAAACTTGTTCTTACAGGGAGGATTCAAACCCTAAATATAATAAATGGGGGATTACGGGTTTGGAGTGTTAGTGCAAAACAACACTGGAAATAAGTCAGCTTTTCCAGTCAGATTTCATCCACATCTGCAGCCTCCACACCATCATCAAAATGCAACCCCCAGCCCTGCTGCTTTTATAAATAATAACACAGCTGCCAATGGCAGTAGTGCTGGGTCAGCTTGGCTCTTTCCTGCTCCAGCTGCCCATAATATTCAGGATGAGATTCTGGGGTCAGACAAATCTAAAACTCAGCAACAGGAAAAGCAAGAGTCCCTAGAAAAACAGCAGCTTTCCCCTGGTCAAAGTCAGGAAGCAGGCATGCTCTCTGAACCGGAGAAAGCTAAAACTGAAGAAAGCCAGGGCGATAATTCTTCAGAGAACGGCAATGGAAAGGAGAAAATAAGAATAGAATCGCCGGTGTTAACAGGATTTGATTATCAAGAGGCTTCGGGGCTAGGCACTTCGACACAGCCCTTGACATCCACTGCATCTTCTCTGACTGGTTTTAGTAACTGGTCTGCGGCTATAGCTCCTTCTTCTTCTACAATAATCAATGAAGATGCAAGTTTTTTCCACCAGGGAGGGGTCCCTACTGCCTCAGCTAATAATGGTGCTCTGCTGTTTCAGAATTTTCCACATCACGTCAGCCCTGGCTTTGGTGGTAGCTTTTCCCCCCAAATTGGACCCCTCTCTCAACACCACCCTCATCACCCCCATTTTCAGCATCATCACAATCAGCATCAGCAACAGAGGAGGTCTCCTGCAAGTCCTCACCCACCTCCATTCACACATAGAAATGCTGCTTTTAATCAGTTGCCTCACTTGGCTAATAATCTTAACAAGCCGCCCTCTCCGTGGAGCAGCTACCAAAGTCCATCGCCTACACCATCTTCATGGAGCCCTGGTGGCGGTGGATACGGTGGGTGGGGTGGGTCCCAAGGTCGAGACCACCGCAGAGGACTGAATGGAGGGATAACACCCCTGAACTCCATCTCGCCTTTAAAGAAGAATTTTGCAAGTAATCATATCCAGTTGCAGAAGTACGCTCGACCCAGCTCAGCCTTTGCTCCAAAATCATGGATGGAAGACAGTCTGAATAGAGCTGACAACATTTTTCCTTTTCAGGTGAGCACACTCTCTTCTATCTATAAGAAAATTAACACGTAAGTGCATTGAAATGCCCTAGCAAGGGTCGGGTGTTTGAACAGTACAGTCTGATTGTATGACTTCTGTGCTTGCAAATAAAAAAAATATACGGCTAACTTGAAATGTCATAGTGTGACTTATGGTCCGAGCTGTGAATTATGGGGGTTTTTAATAGTGGTGCTCATGAATATCTGTTGCTCAGGCATCTGTATTAGCCAGTTTCCTTCAGCTTAATACTTGCGCACATTCAGAAACTGCCGATGAACGACTCTAGTTACGAGTAGCAAATGTATCTACAAAAAGGAATAAGGAAAAAAGCGCTGCCTGATGAAGTCTTGAAAGATCTGAGGCCTTCTGAAGTATTTGAGAATGTACCACATTTGAGAAAAAGTATTGAGTGATTGTATTTTGTTTTACAGTATCATATGGACTTGTGTGCAACGTGATCTTTGCAGCATTTTTTGGGAAGTTTTGAATCTTTTTACGTGATGGTAATCAATGCAGTTTGTTTTCCTCGGTAATGGCAGCAAATTTTGGTTACGGGCCCTTAAATCATCACTAAAACTAGACCTGGATGAGCGTCAGTTGGTGGTCTCCTGGATTTTCATATGGCCTTATCCTGGCAGGAGGCAGGTTGTTGGCCAGCTCAGCCTCTCCTCCTAGGCTGGCTTTTTATGAATTTGTGAAGAGCTGTGTGATGTTGAACCCAATTTGCAGTAGAAATTAAACCAGAAGTACTCTTCTCTTCATCTGACCGCTAGTAATATCTAGCTTTTATCTTTGTGTGTGCCTTTTGTAAACTCCTTTAGGGTGAATCCAAAAACCCGAGGGCTCTTTTACATTTAGAGGGTTGTTTTCCAAGATCTTCAAATGAGGGCAAAAGTAAGAATGTCAGAAGGATTGCACTGTTTTGAGCCGTGCTATAAGAACTGGGGTGACCTACTTTAAAATAATTTGAAAGATCTGTAGATAAAAACCGTGTGATGTGACACATGTTGTGAACCACCCGACAGAAACGGGAATATATTTAATAGTGGCTCTGTGGATGCAGGCGCAGGAACAGCTCAGTTCTCCTTTGCGAACTGTTCGGTTTCTCTCTGCTTTCAGGACCCGCCTATGCAGCCTCCTCTCCACAGGGCAGCTGCTGGCAATAACTTTCCATTAGAGACCTTTACTGCAGAGCTGCTTGAGTATCAGGTAGAGCCCTTGTAAATTTAGAATGTGCAGTAATAATTGATTTTAATGTCAGGATTTGTAATTAATGTAATGAACCTGTGTCCAGCATACTGAATTTATACACTGAAACCATTAGAAAAAGGGACACAGCTGGAGCCGGTCTTTTTTTCAGCCTCACTGCAGCGAGACTTGGCTCGCAGTTAATTCATTCTGTACCCTGACGCGTAGCTGATGTTCAGAGTGACAGAATGAGATCGAGTGCGTCCTTGCTGTTGTGTAGAAGGCCCGAGTATATGCGCAGTGATAGAAATATGCTTGGTTTGACATCAAGGAAATTTCAGGAAATTGGCAAAGTCACCCTTGACTTCTGGGTTGTGTTCCAAACGTAAAATATCAGACACACGTATTTTGATCACGGTAAAGAAGTAATTTTTGTGTAGCATGTTGGTATCTGTTTACATAAACACTGAGATGAAGCTGTACATGTCAGGACCAAGTCTGACACTCCTTGATGCCAAGAAAAGGGAAGTGTTGGAGTGCTTTCCAGTCTGTTCGTATCACTTCTGCGAAGAAAAGGGCAGGGCAGCGAATGGGACTTCAGCACTGCAGACCTAGACAGATGCTGGTTGATTCTGAAGCCACCTTGGACAACTGCTTTTTATAACTTTCTTTTTGTACAAAATCTTTAGCTCCTTCAGTCACTTAGTCGTTTGCGTTGAAAGCATACTGAATTTTTGAACCGCTAGAAACAAACGATGTAAAATTTGACCTTTGACGTCCTTTATTTTGTCTTGATTATGCTGTTTGCAAACCTGACTCAAAGCAGAAATAAGGAGTTTTGCTTATTGTTTATTTGTATGTATATGAAGTGTCCTTGATGATGCAATCGTGTGCTGGACAAGGCTATTTTGTTACTGGAATCTTCTTAGATTCTATTTAGGAAATAATTGAAAACTGTCTTTGCTACAGCAACATAATGGAGTAATTTGATACAACTCTCTCTTTCATTTAATATTTATGTTTGCTGCTTAAATCATTAACAAGTGTTGCTGCAGTCTAGTGAAAATTAGTTTCTTTAGAAGGCAAGATGTAAACCAGCAATTGCAAATATTTGGGGATGACTTTCTTTTTTCTCAAAGGCTGTCTCCAAAGCTTGGGGAAACACACAACTCCATCTTTTGGTGGAAATCTTAGGGTAACCAAGTGTAAGTGCTTGTTTCCTCTTTAGAGAGGACAACATTGCATAATATCCTTGTAAGCTGCTAAAGTGAACTACTGCTCACTTCAAATAGTCCTGGCCCTGGCCCGAAGACGCCTGCGATGAAGTGGGCATTCCAGGTGGCGCCCATGAAACGAAAATACTGTGGTGATCTGTTTGATAATCTTGCAGTTTGATGATTGCTTGCTTGGTACTGAGAACTGCATGCAAAACGTTGTGCTTTTTGTTCTAAGTGTTTTTCACCTGGAATTCGGTCTCGGAACATTTCAGAAGTAGCATGTCTAGGAACCTCTTGTTACAGAGATGGAACTGGAAGCAAGGTCAGAGAAGACTGTTACCAGATCTGTTAATGAAATTAAGTTTTGATACTGTGCTTTTGCCACTGGGCAGGCTTCCCCCTTCAAAGATTTTTTTCGAAAGAGAAAAGCCATTGTTCTTTGTGTGCTTGTTTGAAAAGGAAATGGTCTCCAAACGAAAAAATGGTTCCTGAATTAAAAAAAAAATAATAAATTGAGTCTTTTTGATGTAACAGCCTTCTCTGAGAATTAGTAAATGCAGATGCTTGACTGTGACTATTGCAGCTTACAAAGTTACTGGTTTGTTTTTTTTTTTAATAATTCCTTCTACTTCTTCCCAGCAGCACTGACAAAGTGCTCCGTACTTGCGTTTTACTGCAGCATCGCCCTCAAGATTGTTCTGGCTTTCCTTTCGCTATGTATTTGCACTTCCTCATGAGAGTGGAACATCCTGCCTGTTATGCAATGCATAAATCTTGCTTTGAGAGGCATTTCCAGGTTTCCAGATCTCATCTTCAGATGCGTGACGATGTTTTTTAAATTGGTCTGTGAAAGCACAAGCAAGTTAAGCAATAGGGTTCAGCTTTCTGTAAAAAAGCTTAAAAATAATTTGTGTTTCTTCCCAGAATCAGGCTTGAAAATACTGCCCGTTTCAAAGAATTTTGTGCATGAGAGCAGTTCATTATATCCACTTGTTCAAAATGTTTTTTCCTTTCTTCTGCGGTGGCTAGTTTCCAGGTATATAACCCCTTCCAAATGCACCGAGGGGCTGTGCCAGAGAGGCTTTCTCTTGCCCGGGGCAGATATGGAATGTTTAAGAAAACACATACGTGATTACAGAATGTGTTTTAATTCTGAGCTATACGTCACGATCTGTTTGCCCATAGAAATGGGTTGATTTAATAAGTGCATTAAACAAATTCACTGGAATTAAAAAATAACTGGGAACTGGAATTAAAAAATAACCTCTCGATTGCATTTGCCAGTCTTTCCTCTTGAAGGAATTTGGCAAATAAATTTCTTTACTCTGCCTCTTCATATTTGTTCTTTGTTTTTGAGGAACCCTTTCATAAATCATGATGGCTGGCTGTACAAAACGAGGCTCCTTGTTTTGCAGAAAGTTGTGCAGAATTTTATTTTTATTCTAGCAACAGCAATTGTTCCAAGAACTGTCAGGCTATCATTTTAAAATAGAATACATACTTGAAGTGGGCTTTTAAATGTGTGTTCACCCATTTTTCTGTAACAGCATCAGCTGTGTGGCAATTAGTGTGTTTTTTATGCTGTTCCCCACAGCTACCGATCTGTGGAATTAGAAGCACTCTAATGTGGTATGACAGGCACAAGTTAAGTACTGTGGAAGTTAACACTGTTCTTGTTTTATAAACTTACTACTGACGTTAATACTTCGGCTTTGGCCCTCCTGCGCGTTTTTGACCTCAGGCTTTCTTTTTAAGGAGAGCTTTTGTTAGAAGCTATTTGACTTATGTTTGTATTTTCCTAAGATTAAAAGGAGTGCTCTTAATAAGCATTTTGCTTTGAAAATGGCATACTTCGCAGCCCAGCATATAGACTGAGAACACAAGATATGGTGGGAAATAAATAATTTCTAGAAGATACATTAAAAACTCAACATGTGGCTAAATAAAATCAGACACTTTACTGGAAATTTTTATAAAGGTCTGCGATTTCTAACACTTGAACTTTTTTTTTTTGACTAAATCAGAAGTGCTCCCTTCCAAAAAATCTCCTCTGTTATGCGTCACGTAACTTTTCCAGCTTTTTCTTATTGTTCCCTGGCGAAGCTATAAAAGATGATCAGGGCAGCATACAACAACATCCTTTCAGGAAAAACCTGTTTATTCAAAGCCTTTAATTCACTGGATACCGGACTGGGAGCTGGAATACAGCATTTGCAGGATGGTGGGAGGGAAAAACAGCTTACCCAGAAGTATAATCAAGTCCAAATTTGCTTCCCAGTTAAAAGAAAAAAGTGGAACTTGTATTTAGTACCTACAATATTACCCCTCCCTACA
>NW_010400772.1:39648-42927 GCF_000710305.1 Buceros rhinoceros silvestris | reverse complement strand
CCCTACACGCTTGACTTTGTCTGAGACACAAGGCTTTTGAATTGGGGAAATATGTACAAGGTTTCAGAAAACTTCACGCTTCCTGTGCTGTAATGAGGATAGCAAATGTAGTTGTGAATTTTCTAATTTTCACAAGTATTCTGGTTTGTCAAAGACTTAAATATATAAAACAAACCCCAATTTTACAACTACACCTACTCCATAAATACTCTTTAATCACCTTCAATAAATTTCTTAACGCAGTGGTATACTTTGTGTTACTATTGGTACCTTGGTCTTCAGAGAAATCGTGTTTTCTAAGATTAGGCACAGCCTTAGGTACCAGCAAGTGCTCGTACCTTGCCAGACTTTTACTTTTTGTACAGTTTGTTTTTTTAGTATCGGGAGGCCCATCATGGGAAGCACTGGATAGAAACTCTCAGATTCTGGCATTTTAATTGTTTGAGTGGTGACAATGCTGTGGGTGCAGGCTAAATATAATAAATTTGCACTTTAATAGTTAAGTTAGATGGACATTCTTCTATGTGCAAGAGAATTTAGAGATGAGATTTTAAACTGCAAAGTACGATCTTCATGTGCATGAAAAACCTACGTTAGTTTCTTTTGTGTAGGAGGATGTCCCAGTATATATTGTACCATTGTACTAAGTGACTTTCTTTTTGGAATCAAATGTCTTTGGACTTTGAAAGATAAAATTAGAATAGGAATTAGAATTTAGTGATTTCCTGTTTACAAGTGGCTCCATTCTTTACAAGAGGGCTTGCCCATGGTGTGTGGATCCAATGACAAAGTTGTGACATAAAGCACAGAGAGTAGAACTCAGGGCTTCAACAATGACATTGTGTTATTACAAGCACTCTACATACAGATGACTTCTAGACAGAGGAAGAATCAGAATAATTTTATTTTCCTGTAGACAGAGCTATGTATAGTTTAAAAGTGTTGCGTTTGCTGGTGTAGACTATTTCATCTCGACAGCTCTCTCCCAACCAGGGAGAGCTGCTAGCTGTCACCTCTCGTGTATTATTGTGAAAACAATACTGCTTATTCAAAATTACGTGTACTGGATGTTGTTTGAAATGTTGTCTGACTTTTTAAACTTAGTCATATATTAAGACTGCAGGCTAATTTATTTTTGGTTGGTTGGGGTTTTTGGTTGGGGTTTTTTTGTGGCCTTGCGTTCCACCTGTCTCTTTGCCTCAGTTCTGTTTCCCAAGGATAAATGTGTGTGCCCTTTGAGCCCTCTGATAAAGCAAAATTTTAGATGCCCTACACAAACTTGGGTAAAGCCAGGATCTTGTGATCAACCTGGGTAAATAGGCTGTAGTTAACTTGTTACTGAAATGTACATACTCTGCTTTATTCCAGGGCAGTCATTACCGCTATAGCTTTTCTTTATAAGTAAATAAGTGTACAGTAAGTACTCCAGCTCCATGGAAAGCACTGCAGCTTGGTGAACAGATCCATTAAAACCGCCACCATATCGTTCTTAATTCTCTCTACATGAAGTGTTTTGAAGAAAACATCACTGTTTTTTTTGAAGTACAGCATGGCTTATGTGCTTTGTAACTCTCAACTATTGTGTGTCTGAGAATAGCTCACATTTAGTTACCAGTTAATGTTCAGTATCTTGGCTGTTACGGGTTTTTTTGATGTTATGGAATTAAATGTATAGTTACACACTTTTTCAGCAATATGGCCACTACCACTAACCTGTCATCAGATTTATTTTTATGTTAGGTATGTAACACCTATATGTATTTCAATATAGTTTGGGTTTCTGATAAAACGTACTGGCCAGCTTGGAAGCTGAGTGGCAAAATTTGTGCTGCTATTTTGAAAGCAATCTCACTATAAAAGATCTTTAAATTGTATGAAAATTCTGTAAAAACCTACTGATGGTGCTGTTCTCTAGTAGTTGGACCCTTTTGGTATCAGGGTAAAGAGTTAACTAAATTAATGGAGTTCTTTTATAATAAGCATTGTGCAAACCTCTGAACCAGTTGAGCATGACATTTTGGCTTCATTTAAGATGTCCATGACTGACATTTTTTCATTGGACAGACGTATACAGATTTGCTTAGACACCAGGTCCTTGAATTCCTCTGCCTTCCCAGAGAGGTGAACGGCTGCATTCATTGCGGGAGTCTATCCAAATTCAGAGTAACAGTAGCAGTGGCTCTTAGCCTTGTGGTGTGTGGTTTGCTATCTTCTAACTGATAAGCAGAGACATGGGGGAGCAAACTGTTTCAAACAACCCCGGAAGAAGACTGATCTTCCCAAGGGTGTTGAAGCTGGGGCAGTTCAGCACCACGAATTGACTGTGACGATTAGATATGCTGTATCTAACAGAGACCTTTTGTTGGAAAGATAGGCAAGAATTAGATCGATCCATCAGCGTTTTGTGGGCGCTCTGGCCTGGTCGTGTTCTCCTGGTCGTTGCTGTGACAGGTTGTTGGAACCACTGCAGAGCCTGACTCTGGCTGTGGGCCACATTTTAGCTGGTCCTCCTTCTTATGTGATTGCTGATAGCTGCAGGTGGGAATATGACCAGTTGGTCTTTTGTATTGGTGCACAGGGTTGTGTTTTAAAACGTTTGCCATATGATGAGAAGCTATGGACCTTAGACTACAAAAGTGACAGCTAGCTGCTTCACTCAGAAGGGGAAAACTATAAACTTACCACAAAATGATTCCACTGGAGAATGGGGTGTCCCTATCAGCTAACCAGTTTAATTCCATTCTTTTTTTTTTTCCCAAATGTTTAAACTCTGTTTGCAGTATTAAGAACGTACCATTGCAGCAAACCCCTCTGCTCATTGCTACAGCTCAAACCAACAAAACACATTTTTGAGACAAGAGGCTATCTTCAGACTCACTTACTCTGGCGCGTACACATTACAATAAACTAGAAATTACTTGGTCTGGGTTTCTTCATGTTTCTTGGACAACTGAAATGTTAAGTGCCACAAATTTAACAAAGATTTGGAAATACTGAGGATCTGCAGTTTGTGAAATAAAGAGTTTTGTAGCTGTTCGTGGGTTGGACTTGAGGTTAATTCTGCACAGAGAAACACAATACACTATCAAAGCCAGAATGGAAGAAACTACTGGGTTTTCAGAAAATTCTCCCACATGTGTTTTAGGCTATTTTGGTCACGTTGTGAGGACTGCTGAAAATGTAGAGATTGTCTTCTAGCATCTGTTCCTGAGTTACACAGCTGTTGGATCCTAATGGGTCCAAGATGCAGACCCAAGGACTTTTACTCAATCCTGCTGA
>NW_010400772.1:17091-39549 GCF_000710305.1 Buceros rhinoceros silvestris | reverse complement strand
TTTAATGTAACCAGAGTTTGAAATAGTTATGAACTAGTAATGTATAAACCAAAACTTAAATACTACCAGGAAAGGAAGAAACCAGTAAGAAATGTGTGCAAGAAAAACACAGAATTTAAGAACTGAAATGCTCGTAATAGTTTTTTGACGGTGCCTCAGTTGCCTTGTAATGTTAATGACCAAGGAAATAAATACTGTGGGGAGACAGGGTAGTGCTGTGCTTTTTATAGCAAATTTGCTATTGAGCTAGATTAGTAAAGCCAGTGGTTTCCAAACTTTGAAATGCAGCACATCCGGGTAGAAATACTTCATCAGTTCTCTGTCAGTAATAAACTGTTCTGAAGAGAGGAAAAATACCAGAAAATTGCGTTGAAAAATAGTACTTTGTAGTGGTTGGAATGTAACATGAACTTGGAAATAGATCAGGACTCTAGGAGCTAGTGGATTCCTGCTCTTAACTTGGCGGTAGGTGTTTAAAGTCCAAGATGACTGACCATTGTCTGGTACAAAGAATGCCTCTTGCAACACCAATCAATACTGCTTTAGCACTTCCCTGGAAGTAAGGGACGTTACAACTTCATACACAATGGTCTTTGTGCAATACCATTTTTTTTTTTTACTTCACCGCCAGTTTTAAAAATGATCAAAGCTGGATCTGTGTGCTTTGGAGAAATTTCAGCTGCACAGCTAGAGTTAGGGACAAAAAATATATATTCACTGCTGTAATAACAATAGTTGTTGAGAAGCAGTTTAGAGCAAATGTCTGTCTTGAATTGCTCACATTTTGCTTTCTTATTTGAACAGATGCTTTCTATGCTTGATCTCAGTTCAGAGATGAATCTCTTAGCACATGAATGAAATAAAACCTTTAGAATTGATAGAGTTCGTCTTGGACACAGAAAAATTAAATTCAAATGGGTTAATGTAATTGTATAAAATTCTATCCAGGTGTTTTTACAAATGTCCAAATGTATAAATACCCGGAGATGTGAATAATTTGGGGAATGAGAGCGATTTTTTTTTTCCTTCATTAGTGACCATTAACGTAAAGATTTAAAAGTTTATATATAATTTCAGTTACTGTGAATTTGCTAATTAAAATAAGGCAGTGCCAGGATATTTTGTCTGGTCTTACACCACTGTAGCGTGAGGTTTGTACAAGTAGAATTTATTGTTTTACCTGGGGAAGTCTGAACATACGTGTGTTAAATGATGGCTTTGGTTAATACGAAGGAGGACTATTTGGTAAGTACACTGAGCTAATGAAACAGCAAGGTACCTGAGTCTTCTTGCCTCCCATCTGTGGAGCCCTCCTTCAATTCTAGTAGTGCTTGGAATACCAAACCTGTGGAATCAGGGAAACAAAAAATGAGAGCTAAGTTGTCACCTGGTAAAGCAGACTGTTCGGAGCACACTGCTTGTGTGGAACGCTTTGTAATTGTGCAGGATTTGAACTGACTGTGCAGAATTAGGTTATTTAGGATTTTGGGATATAGTTTAGATGAAGGAAATTATCTGTTTCTGGAATTTAGATTGTCCTAAATTTGGGCTGAAATACCTATTTCATGATTTCTTGCAAACCAGTTTCCCAGGATGTGAACTGTACTTCCTAATTGTGAAATTATTTTTAACAAAGTTTAACTGTATAACAAGTAATACAAAGTAAATATTGAATTTGGGTTCTTAAATGATTGGTTATGATAAATATAGATCAGATTCATATTAAAGAATATTCTGATTTTTAATATTTAGTGGTGTGTGTATGTGTTTGCTTAATTCTGCTGTAGTAACTCAGAACAAAACTGAAGTTTTTATGTTTCAGATGGTCTTGTTGAACACTGTGTGTTAAAACTGCCTAAACTGGCTTTGTTTGTATTTATTTGCAGGATCGCACAAGGACTTTTGACATGCATTCACTGGAGAACTCGCTAATTGACATAATGAGAGCTGAAAATGATTCACTGAAAGGTAAATTTAGAAAGAGACTATTTCCTGCAGTAAATCACTGGGAAGAGGTGCCTACTTAGAGTAAGAAACCTCAGGTTTGGTGAGGAACAGTAGAGCTCCGTTGTGCACCTCACCCATGCTGGTCAGCAGCCCTGTTTGTTCAGTTGTCTCTAGATGAAGCTGTTGCAACACATGAGCACTTGAGTGTGTTTTGTCTTCATACAAAACAATGCGAAACACAAACATAAGATGATCTTTTGTGTAAGTTGCCAGTGTTGTTTTTAATAGATACAATGTGTGCAGCCTGTAAAAATGATCAGCTTCAGGAATCTGGTGCAGCAAAATGAGATGTAACTTTTTGCTTCATAGTGTTTCCCTGCTGAAATCATATTTCTTTCTGTCTTGGGGGAGAATGAGGATTAGCTGTGTCATTTTGAGAACAACACTGAGTATTTCATCACTCGTTTTTTAGTTCTTTATCCCTCTTTTTGTTGCTTCCTTGAATTGCAGAATTCTTTGTACCATTGTGAAAGAAAGAGGGGGTTGAACTGACTGGCAGTTAGCTTTTTTTTTTTTCCTGGCAAAGGTAATCTGTCTTTGAAAATGCTCGACTTACAAAATATTCAAAGCATTGTCTACATATTTTATCTAAACCTGAATAGAAACTGCGTATGGTATACAATTCAGAAGTCTAATTTCTTATTCTTGTTCTGTATGAGTAATCTCTTTCAGTTCAATGGTTACTTGTGTAAGTAAAAGTAGTCAGACTCTTACGCTCATCATCTAAGCATTCAGTTTTGTTACCAGTCGTGAGACCACTAAAGAAACAAATACACACTTGTGGTTTTGGAAAGTAAATTTCTTTCAGCATCAGGGCTTGTGGTGTTAACGAAGTCTGGTTTGTTTTAAGAGCGATTCTTGCTTAGAAGACCAGCCTTTGGGAAACTGGCAGTAACCTGCAGTGAGGACTGAATTGCAGCTTGGGGTTCACACCCCAGTACGGTGATGAGAAACACCTAGAAATACCTTTCCTGTGGAAATGGCAAGGAGAGCTTGATGAAGATAAAAGTAATGCCAAATGGTTTAAAAACCCCAAATACATTCTCTCCTTCTGTAGCAGGGGCCAGGCTTTTATTAATAACAAGTAGTAATAGAGTTTGTTTTATATGCTGTCTGGCAACGTCCTGTGCCCCCAGCATTGTATACTGAACCGAGAATCAGGTGCCCTTCCTTGACTGCAGCACCTGGGATTAATCCCCTCTGCAGAGTCATCATGGTTTGTCTTGTGTGCGTTGTATCATATTGATCAAAACATAGTCATATCAATCAGGTATTGTTTGGGGAAGTATTTCTTAAGTATCTTATAAATAGTTCTGTTTCATGGTTAATTAGTTATAAAACTGTAAAGAAAAAGTCCCAAAACTGAGATGAAAAATTTAATTGATTCTACATGAACTGCTTTGTTGTGAAGTCTCATTTTTCTAGCATTTCCTCAGCAAAAACGTGAAATTTGCTTATAGTGCAGTACACTGAATTGAACTGCTGCTTCTCTGGCATAGCATATGGTAACGCAGTTGCTGTAGTAAACTTTTAAGAAAGGATCTTTATTCAAACCAGCATCTACCATGTTGGGGGACTGCTGCAGTGACCTGACCATCCGTATGTAGGGCAGGATTTGTAAGGAGAGGAAATACCTTTACTTAAACCAACAGCTGGAAAAGCTATAACTTGCTGGTACAAAATATATTTCAAGTCAAATGTGAAGGAGGGCTCATCTGATCACAAGCCTTTTGTGTTTATCAGTTGGTGTCTGTCTACGTCTTAATAGAGATTCTGTGTCTTTTCTGTTTTCTCTTGTCTTGCCTCATCTTTATTTAAACTGATTGAAAGGAATCTTTAAAAACCTTGGATCTAGAAATCTTACAATTTGATAAATTATGGGTTTTAATTCTAATCTTGCTTGCCATTTCAAACACCTGAATAAGCAGATCCATAAGCAGTTTTTTGTTTTGCATTTTAAATGGATTAAGCAGTGCATGCAGTGCTTTTAAACTAAAGTTGGATACTCTCAGAAAGGAAAAGCTTCTGGGTTTGAGACTTTAAAAATAGCCTGGGCAAGACACTAATAAAACGTACTGTAGAGAGCAGTCTCAGTATGGCATGGAAATAATTTAGATGATCTAATAGGTCTCACTGCTATCTTGTGAGTCTTTGAGAGGCTTTAATATTGGCTCAACATGAGTTTAGTATGTAACATAAACACCACTCCCTTTCATATCGTAATGGACTTCAAGAGGGACAATGCTAAAATATACCTTCAAAACAACTCAAATACTGTGGGTATGATAATAGATACCAGTCACAGTTGGGAACTTGCTGTCTCTTGGAAATAATTTCTGTCTTTAAATGGTACATTCAGAGCAGTAGGTTTTGGATGCTGTAATAAAATTGTTAAGTAGGAAGTCTTCAAAATTTAACAAAAGCCATTCACGGCGTGTACTTCTTTATGGAGGTCATGAGGCTGAGCTAGCACTGGATTTCTTTAGGACAATAATCATTATGTTCTTGCTATATGAAATAAATAGTGTTTCCTGCTTGAGGTTCCACAGTGAATCTTAAGTATCATTGATGCACTACATTCAATATTACCTTTTATCACTTTTGATGGGCATTTTACTATTTTTTTCCTCTCTTTTAAGGTATATTTTTATCCCTGCTCAAATCCTCTTCCTTTGCTGAGCAGCTGCCGTTTCAATATGTTATTTTTATCCACTCAAGTGAGTGTGCTGCATGCTGCATAGCCAATGACAGCCTGCAGAAGCCTTTCCCTGGAGACTAATTGCATCTTTACCATGTATTCGGCCTTCGTGAGCTAAGCCTGGGATCCAGAGACTCATTTCTGAATCTGGGTCTTCCAGACAGCAATTTGAGCATTACTGTAATAGTAGTAGATTGGCTAAATATTTCCTTGTTAAGTGACACTGAAATGTCTTTAAATACCTTATAACCACAGACTGTTCTATTACTGAAATATGCTATGGTTCAGTTCAGAATACTATTGCCTGGAAATTATGTGAGGTGAAGTGGATTAAAGCAGCAGGCCAGTACATCTGCTTCTAGCACTGCAGAGCGCTCCTGTAAAATTTGGGTGTGAATAGCTCCTTATTGATGTGAATGCTGTGAGTGTGAAGTAGTCTCTAAAGACTAAACGTGCACAAAAAGGAAGAAGTAGTGTAAGGTCAGGGTATACATACAGACACTGGGGGAGAGTCACACAGCAGCTCTAAATTTTAGAGGTGGAAAACCAGAGTCATGGGAACTGGCACCATTCAGGATTTCTCTGAGCAAGTGGATATGCCTAGCTGTATTTTTAAAGCAATCATCAACCCCTTAATATTGATCTGGAAAACTTTCAGGTGTGAAGAAAACTCTTATAAAGTGTTCTTTGTTGAAAGGGATCAAAGTAATTTCAACAGCATTTTCTGAATGTGGGATAAGAAACAGAACTAGTTGTTTCTTTTCTAGGAGTATGGATTATACAACGTATTAATTGAGTACAGTGGGCCATTTCATTTCCTATGTGATCTAGAAAATTGATGAGAATCCGGTAAGAATCAGTCCCAGGTTTTGCTAAGGGCTAAATAACAAGGACTACGATTCTTTTTAGGCAAAGGATGATTCTTTAAATAGGCACAGGACAAAATCAGAGCTGTTTTTAAATGAAAGTAGTAGATTTTGAGATTTTTCTTAAATTTTAAAACCATCTTTGTTTTCACAGCAGTGAGTAACCTTTGGGGATGGTGGCTAAGATCAGCCTGTCTTCCCGGCTCTTGGTCTGTGCGAAGAGTATGCATGATCTCGTTGTTGCGTTCTGAAAGTCAAAGGTCTCTGGCAGATGTGTACATCTGTCCTGGTGCTGCGCTCATCTTCATGGCTCTGCCTCTTGTATGTGAGCGAGGTTTCACAGAGGAACCATGATGCTCATACCTCAGACTTCTGAGAGCAGCATGAGTGGGTGACATTGTTTGTGTGCCTTGTCTCAAGAGTGATCTTATCTAGGGATTGCTCATTTTCAGCTTTTTAATATACCCAAGTTAGGATAAAATGCACGAAACCTTTCGCTTCTACTGCACCAGGCCTTTAGACAACTTTCTGTAGACAATTAAGGTTTGCTGTAATTGTCTTTGAAAACTGTCGATGAATTACTGTGAATGTTTTCTAGTCAGGATTTTCTTGAATTTTACCTCCTATGCAGTACCCCAGGAAGGCTAAAGGGATTTGCGGACTTGAGTGCATATTAATTAAGAGGAAAACCAATGTTTTACCATCTCAAAATATTGCTGAACTGGGTCTAATAGCAATAAACTACAACCCACGCTGATGGAGCTGAGATGGGGGAAACAGTCTGTGTGAATTTTGTTTGAAATCAGCAGCTCCCGTTCCTGTTGCAATCCACTGTTTGCAGTTGGGTTACAAGCATTATAACTGCTATTAATGAGTAAGGGCATGCTTTCTTTCCAAATGCAGCTAATATTCAAGATTCTAGGGTGATATTCAGTATTTTTATTTTCTAGTGTTTTGTTATGCTTTTTCCCCCCAGTTCTTCTCTTGGCAATGGATGTGTTTGTTGATTTATCCCTACCTTTCCATCGTTTGGGGTTTAGCAGAGCCTTTGCTTAGATACAGCCTAGGCAGAAAATGAAATTCTCTGGGCAACAGGAAGGAAGAGAAATCTATTAATGCTGAGATCAGACTGTAGACTGGATTCTAACCTGACGTAGAAGCAATCACAACAATACATAATGTACCCTTTTACATTCATTGGTTCTTATCTAATAAACTCCCAACTTTCTCATTTAAATTGACATTTGGTTTTGTGGCTGGAACTAAATGTTTCTTTGTAAGAGATGCTTAATTTGAGGAGGCTTAGAAAGGCAAAACCTGATTTGGAAGAAAAAAACATCATGCCTCAAACTTGCAAAAAATGTGAGGACTTGAGCATAGCTGATACGCAGTGAGGAATCGGAATACCCACCCCAACTCCTGCGAGCGGTGTGTTTCCCGGTGGCAGCAGCCGTGGTCCCAGCCTCCCCTGGCCGCGCCAGCAGCAGTGGTGAGCGCTGCCCCACCTTGTGCTGTGGGACCAGGAATGGCTTTTATAGGTGTTACCCCTCTGAAACGTGGATGAACCCACCCCAGCTGAAAAGCCAGCCCTCCCTGCCCGGCTGACCTCTGGGTGAGCAGGGGCACCTTGTGCTGTGGGACCAGGAATGGCTTTTATAGGTGTTACCCCTCTGAAACGTGGATGAACCCACCCCAGCTGAAAAGCCAGCCCTCCCTGCCCGGCTGACCTCTGGGTGAGCATGGGGCCGTGGGAAGGGGTTCTAGAACTCCCTTGTGCTGTCCCTGCGTGGACTGTCCCAGGCACCCCCATGCAATGTGCGCAGCAGGTGACAATTTCACAGCCCAGGTACCTTGGCTCTCCTGCCAGCGCTGCTCACCTCAGGGCTGTGCTCAGTGACAGGCGACCGCAGGCACCACTTGTTAGCCGCAGCCAAACCTTTGCTGGCTTGTCAAGCTGGTGCAGGTTGACGAGACCTCATGGTGCAGAGCATCACCTTCGGCCGCAGTGACTTTGCTGGGAGCCTGCTCTTCTTTGAGCTCTGATTTAAAGGTCACCGCTTGTGTTGGGCTTCCTGAAGACATGCTGAAGCCTGCATGCTCTTCTTGGTCGGTGCAATGCTGGTATCAAAGGACAGTGAGGGCTTTCAAATACGGCTGCATCCTTAGTCACAGGCAGACCCTCTCTTCCCCCTCTGTGCCGCATAAGTCAGGCTGCTGCTTGCTCACCTGCAGACCCCCCAGGCCCCTCGGCGGTGCAGGTGCACCGGGTTTGCGCTATTTGGGTAGCAGAGAAAGAACACGGGTGCATACAGGACATTTGTGACAGCTGAAGCCCTGAAACCAGACTGATTGCTAAATTATGGAGTGATCACCTGGTGTGGGAGCACTATGTGCTGTGAGAAAATGGGGTCAATTTTAAAAAAAGGTTTTTAATTTATAGCTGTCTGGTATTGGCAGCATTTAGGTGGATGTAAATGAAAGAAAAATTTGCCTGTTCTTTGGAAAATGTGTGGACAGGAACACAGGTTGCCCTGAGACAAAGGTAGAGTGTAATTTAGGTTAAGATATTTGAGATTTTTTTCCCTGATTATTCCTTGACTTTGGCACTTTAATTTTCTGTACCAACTACAAAAAGCCAAGACCCATTTCTACTATCTCAGAAAGCATTGTGCATTACCTAAGAAATAATTTAAATCATTTGTATCCATGTGATGCATACAATTTAAAAAAGTAAAGCAGTAGCTGCTGCTGTTTGTTTTACTGTTTGCTGCAAATTCTCTTATTCTGATGAAGGCTGCAAAAATCCCAGGACAGGGATGCAACACCTAAGATAGTATAATAAATATTTTTGCAATAATCTGGAATAATTTGAGAAATTATAGCAAAATCCAAATGATGTACTGAAATGTAGCAGTTGAGTATTTATTTTCGAAGATGGAAAACATCAGTTGGAAGAGGTGAATTCCTGTTGATGTTAAATGAATGCCCTTGGATTTACTGGTATTTTTAAGTTTAGGTGCGTGGGAGGTTGTTTGTAAGTTATGGTGCTGCTGAGAGTATGGGGGGTTTTCCAAAACGTTGACATTTATGTGTCTTTGGAACTGAGTTTTACTTACATTGAAGATATATAATGTTAAATATAGTACTGGGAGAAAATAAGGTAAGGAAACAGATGCTGTTGGTCACCTGTGCTGGTACTGCTTCTTCAGAAGAATTACTGAGTAGTATTTTTCTAGAAATACAGCTCTTGGTAATGCAGATATCAAACAACTGTTTGTACTTCACTTCTGCAGGATTTTGAGATAAAGTATTAATTCAGCTGAGGAAGAGCTACACCTTGATTTATGCGATCTGTCTAAAACGGAGCCGTTGAGCAATAAGCTAGAGAGTATTAACGTAACCAGCCTTTGAGGCCAGGAAATTCCTTCCCCTGCCACCACAGAGCAGTACAAATATCCCAGGGTTTTCTGATCCTGGTCCAGCTTTAAAATCAGTGTTAGGATTCCTGTTAACTTCATTGGAGTGAGACCTACAGGGTTTTTTTTGTCCAATCTTGAAACATTTCTCATAGGCCACTTGCCACGCTGTCCCGTCTCCAGAGTCGATATGGAAAATTAAATGCCTTTCATAGTCCTCAGACAAGATATTTCCTAGGAATGTATGTACTGCAAATGATGTGGCAGTTAGAGGGTTTTAAACTGCAACAAAATGTTGAAATACTGCTAAAAATTTCCACGTCAAAGCTAGTGATTTGATCTTCAGAAGTGTTCCAGCCAACAAAACTGTGCGGAGTTCCATGGCAGCAGCCTCGCTAATCACATTAAACCCGTTCTAAGGTTTTCTTGCTTTCTTTTGTATACTTCCGTCTTTGTTAGATTAATTCCATCCCTTTTTTTAAGACGTGTTTAATCTTCTGCCTTGTTTAATATCACTGTCCACCAAGTGTTGTAGGGGTTTTTTTCTTCTTTTCTTTCTTTTTTCTTTTCTGAATTCTTGCTTTGATAGTCTCTGACCGTTCTGGATCATCTTCAAAGAAGCCTTTAATTTGGTGCTGTATTCCATGAGTAGTGTCTGATCCTTCTTTTAGAAGAGGAGAGCTCACCCACCTCCCCTCCCAGTCTGCTGAAACTACCTGTCTTTTGCCTCTTTGCTCACTTAGGTCGCTTTTTCCCTTGATGTTGAATTGTCAGCTCTTTGAATCTGCTGTTAGCCACATTTTGCATACACTCTACCATCGTGTTTATCAGGCTAGAAGTGGCATGAAAGGAGAAGAAAGAAAAGCCTGAAGTGCTTTGCTTTACCTGGAGATAAAGAAGAAATGGGAGATATAAATGCGAATGGGGACGAGTTCTGAGAAAAGATAAGGAGGTGACAGATGAGGTGTAAGTGTAAAGGGGACCTAGCTCCTGGGGAAGTCCTACAGAAGCACTTTTTCATAGTGGACAGTCTTTGCGTGTACCCGAGAGTGACTCTGCAACAGCCTGAAATCTGAGTTTTGCATCAATAACTTCAGGTTATTTTGAGAAAGAATCATGACACATATAGAATTTATGTATTTGTAATATCTACTTATTTGAATTCAGCACTAGGTAGAATGATGAGAACTATTGATGAGGTCAATCTAAAAATGCATCTTAGAGTAGATTTATCCATACTTGGCTTAATGTGTTGTCCCTTGGAATGCAGATTGGCTAGCTGTGATGCCAACTTTTTGGTTGGTTTTGCTTGGGGTTTGTTTGGACTTTCAGGTGAGTCACGTGCTGTCTCTATGCAGACGTCAAGTGTCTTCAGGGGTGCAGGGACTGGTATTCCTTCAGCTTTCCTTAGAAATCCTGTTAGCAAGAATCCCAGCTCTGCAGTCAGATTGGATAGGTGTGAGAAAAAGTTAAATTTTGTATATGGAATGTGATAGGTAAAGTAAAAATTCTAACCCAATTTATAATATATTAATAAATTCCCATTTGTATGTAATGTTACATACAAATCTTCATATTGTCATTAGTGTTATTGCACAAGTGATGAGGGAGATAGGAGTAGTTTTCTGAAGACATTGTAAAGAATATCTTGGTTGTTCGTGTGTCATTTACAATCGTTATAATAAATAGTGTTGGTATCTGGTCCTGTGTACCGTTTTGAATCTAGACAGAGGAAGTGGAGTGTTGGTTCTTTTAAAATACAGTTTTCTGTTTCTCTTCCCATTTGGGCTGGGTGTGGGGAAGTGTATAGTACAATTTGTCACATATACTACTGAAAAAATTAGTGTCTTCTGCTGTTTACTGTAAAAATGAAAAATGAGGAAATGTCACGCTGCAGAGACTTGAGTGTTGCTTGATGTTGACCTGCTTATGTTACTATTTCCTTATTGTTTGGGAGTGAAGTAACAGGATGCTTAAAAAAGGAACAAAGCCCTCATATTGCATTCCAAGCTGTCTTGTGACCATTCCTTCCACAGACAAAAATAAGTTGCTTTGAACCTATTATTATACTTAAGGAGCTCTGGTTTTAAATCTCGCAGCATGTAAGTATACGCCAGTGAATCCAGCTCTGGCAAGGCACACGCAGGAATTGCTTTTCAGGTTATGCATTAAAGCAGGGCAGCGTTCATGGTGTAGGTATGACAGCACGGGCAGGTACCAGCATCTCTTCAGGTGAAATGCTACGTGTAAATCTAGGAACACGGTCCATATGAACCATGATTGCGAATGGGAGGTTTGTGACGTTTTTGCACCTTTTCCATATGTTTTCATTAGTTATTCAGTAAATTGTTCTTGTCACTTACAAAATAAACTCTGTCTGGTGATTTTTAGCATACGGCATCCCATTCTTTCCTTACCTCCTGTCCGAAGGTCCATCATTACTGTGTACTTTGGAATTTACTGCAGTTACCACATTTGAAGTAGTTCTGTGGCTGAGAACCTGATTTGCGCTTTGCTGGCAAAGCTGTGTGATGCATTTTCCTTCTCCCAGCTGCAAAGTCAGCTGTTCATTTTTTATTTTTAAAGTGAGCATAGTAACAGTTGAAGTGTTCAAAAGATGAATGCTGCCCATTATTCTGTATCATAAACTGGAGGATGTATGAGGGAAGAGTTGGATGTTCTTACAAGTTCTTGTCTATTCTCCAGAAGTCCTACATTAATATAAAATAAAGCTCAGTGCCACCAGCAGCAGGGTGCCTGCTTTTCTGAAATACACATATCATTGCAGCTAACATCCAGTCTCCAGCAGAGGGTTGTGCTCCATGATTTGCTTTTCTGCTTTTGGTTTCTTATCTCTGACCCCAGGGAGGTTCCTGGAGGAGAGGAAAGAGTTCTATTCAAATAGGTATGATATTTAAGGTTCCACTTCAACTGATTCGCAGTAACCCAGTGTAATGTAATTGGAATTACAGAAAAAATACTGATACCGCGGAGGCAAAGCCGGGTTTATGTTTAGGATTTATAGCAGGTTTGTTTAGGAGATTTCTCTCTATTCTTCTGTTTGATAGCAAAGAAAACTTCAAAGTTAGCTTTGAAGCTTCTGTATCTTTGAGAGGAGTGAGGCTGGATTTGGTTTGTCACCTTTCCATGAGTAGTTACGTGGCTGTTGAAATGTATGAAAGATATCTCTTGAGGTTCAGTTTAAGTGGCACTGCGTTAGTCTGGCAGACAGCCCGGGAGCATCAGCAGCAAAGGAGTAGTAACGGTGGTGGTTTTTAAAGCTTTCACACAAACTCAACTGCAGTGTTTCCTGAGTTAACCTTCCTTTTTTTATTATATTTTTTAACCATTTCCCCTTCAGACTTAGGCTTGAATAGCATGCTTGGAGCAGGTCTAGGACTTCCAGTCTCAGTTGTCCAATCTGGGAGTTAGCTTGAGCTTCTCACAAAGGTGAACTTGAACTGCTGCTGGGCTGGCCTGGCTGAGTTGGCAGCAGGTTTGCCTTTCTGCCCTGGCTGGTGCAGTGGCAGTGTCTCGGGGTACCAGTACAGCTGGGTTCGTGGAGTGCATGGGAATGAGAGCTGTTAGTGTGAGGCTCTTCCCCAAGATTATTCTGTTCTGAATGTAACTGCACAATCTCTTCAGCGAGGCGGTTTTGCTTTAGTCAGGTTAAAGCCCTAGAATCTTGGAGCTCATTGCACAAGCCTTGGAAACAGTCGCTTTCGGTGTTTCTCAGTTCTCTCCCCTTCTGCTCCCCCTGGTTATTTGATGTATAAAGTTGTCAACAATCAAACTATTAGAAGTTATTATGCTGATAATCTGCTTTGTGCCACTGAGTCAGGTTCTACCTTTTTACCAAGTGAACCCAATTAACTGAACACAGTCACAGGTAGAACGGTGTCACCAGCAGAAGAGGCAGCGCTAAGGGGCTTTTAGAGGTAGATTCTCTCCAAGGCTTTAGAAGAAAAGAAACCTGTTTCCTTTTTGCTTTTTGTACGTCAGTCGCGCTTTGTGACAGTGACCTGAAATTTAAAACAGAAGATTCTAGTCAGACCCGTCCTTGAATGCTGTGGAATACC
Source organism: Buceros rhinoceros silvestris (assembly GCF_000710305.1). Classification (NCBI taxonomy): domain Eukaryota; kingdom Metazoa; phylum Chordata; class Aves; order Bucerotiformes; family Bucerotidae; genus Buceros; species Buceros rhinoceros. The sequence continues at coordinate 26,483 of NW_010400772.1, read as the reverse complement.
AGAATTTCCCAGCTCTCGACAGAAGGAATGAGTAAATGCTTGTTCTCAGGCATCTGGCTTTACTTGAAATAAAGCATAATACTTGCATCTAAAATAGTAATTTTGTTTTTCATTGTTTGTTTGGACATAAAATAGAGCTATATTTCTCATAACTTTTTTTTTTTACATTGTATTTCTTTAAAAATAAATTAGGAGGGGAAAAAATGCAGGTTTTGGCATCTCTGACGCTTAATTTTGCAGACTCAGTACTTCCAAAAGTGTTAATCCTTGATTTACTGTGCAGCCAAATGTAGTCTAGTTTTCTGCTTTCATGCTGATGTTGACATTGCTAAAAGTGTGAGAAATATACACTCTCCAGATGTATATATAGAGGTGTTTAATTTTTATAAGATTGTTTTAGACCGTTATAATTTTCATTTTCCTGCTTTTGGGTTGGTTAAGGATTTAATTAGATCCTTCACTAATGAGATGGAGCTGGAGAGGACCTTACAGAACATCTTGTGAAATGTGCTGTTACCTGTGGTAGAAACACGTGGTCTGTGCATTACGTGTGAAATGCATTGTGAAACCTGAACTGATGATAAAATCTGACTCTTGATGTGTAATCAACCCTACCTGCCCTCGGGGAGTAGCAGGGGAAAAAAGTAACGTAGTTCGTATTTTTATAGCCTTGTGCACAGCATTGTCAGTCTTGCTACAATTATGGAGTAAAGTTTAGAGTAATTTAGAAATAAGGTTTTGCTGTTCGAATAGCAAAAAAACAGACTGTACTTCAATTATTTTTCTGTAATTTATAAATAAAGTTCATGAAATCATAAATATTTGCTAGAATAGATTCCAGGATATCTAGCTCACACTGAGGAATAATCCTGTGAAACTTTCATGCATCTGTTTATCTAAAAGTTAAGTCCTGAGTGAAACTGAAGCCAGGTGAGCACCAAATTTCTTCCACGTCTTCTGCTTAGCGGAGTGAACAGTTTCAGTGAAAGCTTGAAACTCTGTGTTTTGTGTAGTGATCGTATTCGCATTCCCACACAAGAAACTGGCCACCTATGACCACCTACAGATACATTTTTTTTTTAATATCGTGGAAAGGTTTCAGTAGAGTCTTAGAGAAAACTTTGTTATCCCCCGTTGTAAAAAATATCTGGACTCTTACACTCATTCCATTTATATACCATTTAACAAATAGCTGGTGATGGTGCAGAGGCTTTGTTTCCCCTTCTACTCTTTACGGCTTTCATTTGCCTCTAGATGTTCCCTCCTTCGTACCACAGGTTGTTCTTTGACACTTTTTGTCCCTAGAAATCAGCAGTTAAAATCATTACTTTCTTAATGAAAGCTTATGAAATAGGGATCACTTCAGCAAAGTCTTGTTCAGCTTGAGTATTTTTTCTAGAGCCTGTATGATTGGTGTAGAATATGAAAGAGTATATGCAAACAGACTGAAGGTCCCTCAATTTCCTGGAGCTGGATGGTGAGAGGCTGTCTCAGTGGTAGAGCTAATGCCTGGTGGAAGGGTGTGTTTGGGTCTTTCTCGTGCTCACAGTCAGGTTATGTAAAAAGTCAACAAAATTTCAAAACTAGTTCTCTGGTAATGTCAATAACTATGTGCATAGAAACCTGGAGTTCCTTGGAACTCACTAATGAAGCGAGTCTGGTTTGATCTTTGGGAGGCAAGAAATGAGAGCGTATCAGTGACTGATGTAAAAGATTGCAGCATGTTACAGTACTGGCTTCTGTGCCAAGGTCAAGGATGCAATCCCTGCCTTGGGCAGCTCTTGGCCTAAAGGCAGGAGCTAGGTACAGCTCTGGGCAGGTATTACATCAACCTAGCTCTTGCATGCCTTAGACCAACCATAGCAAGGGAGTGACAATGAAGGCACAATCGTAATTTTGAGCATTCAGCTGCTCTGTCCAGTCCAGGGTTTTCTAATGTTTATATTAACTACAGATGCTGGTATTATTCTCCTAGCTGTAACATGGTCTTAGAAAATTGGGATGACATTCACAGGAGATACAGACCGTCTTGCTTGTTGGACCCTTTGCTTTAAACAGTCTGCTTTCGAGTTCACCTCTTCACATGGATCTTCCATAGTTCGTGGTGCGAAATACACGTGAAATCGTTACCATCCTGCAGGCTGGAAGGCAGCAAGAACCATTAGAGAGTGTCAGGTGCTCAGCCTGGGCTCACTTTTTGCAGAACAAACTTGTAGTAAGTGTGGGGCTTGGGTGATTTAGGACTCCTGCCTGTATTTTTCATGCTTCTTCAGCAGAATACCTTTGTCATTGGGAACTGTGTGCTTCATACCGTGTTGCATGTGTGATTATACACAACATGCTGAAAGTCTTTTTAGTACTTCCTGTAGTGAGAAGAAAGCTCAACACGTTTGCTTGGAGGTAGGTTAGACACAAAAGACTTTTTTTTCCCCCCCGCCCTGAGAAAAGAGAGGGGGACATGGCCAGGAGCCCATTAAATATCTCAAATGAAGAGAAAACACAAACATTTCAGTGGGTTGCTTATTAAGTTCCTTAAAATGAAAGACAGTAAAAGCAGGGAATTTCTGCAAAAGATATTTGCTTTCTGTATGGCTTTATTTCTTATATAGAAAGGAGTAATGCAGGAAGGGCTGAGGTGACAAAATAATTGAAACAGCTGCTAATAGCATTTTAAATTTCAGACTGATTTTATTGGAAAAATATCTCTGCATAGGTTATTAACAAGCAGTTAAACACTTTGTATTTTTTAGGGTTTGTAACGTAATTCTTGCTCAAATATCTTGTGAGATCAGTAAATCTGTCCTAGGCCTTTTATGCAGTTACCAGAAATGTCGAAGAAATGGGGAAAGGAAAAACAGATTTGAAGAATCGAAGCTAACATGGTAGTTGTCTCATTTCTCAGCAGGGGACAGGCAAACATCCCCATCATCAGAAATAAATCTTTTTGTCTGCTTGGTAACAGTTACCTTAAGGCTTCATTAGTGTTGCAGTACTCCTGTAGCAAAGATTTCTCTTGATATGAAATTATGAAAGCCAGCGACAGAGCTGGTAGATCACAGCTAGCTGTCTGCCTGCCCTGCCAAGAGAGCATTCTTTAGTTTCAGTGTTGCGTATTACATTGTGTGAAATTAATGGCGTGTGATGAGCTCTGAATTCAGTGAGCAGAGAAAGTTTGTGTCTGTGCTGTGCTGGGCTAGTTTATTAACTGTGGCTCCTGGGAAATGTTTTGAAATGTCAGATATTGGTGTTTTGTGGGTTAGATGACACAAATGCAGAAAATGAGGCAAATTAAGTAGAAAAAAAAATCTTAGTATTTGGTACTCAAAACCTCTTCAGTAGTATTTGGCACTGGAAATACTTCCTAGTGGTGGCTGAGCTTTTTTGGTTGTTTTCTGTACTGGTAAAGGAGAAAAATCCTCTTGCCCTGAGTGACACAGGTGGCAGAGCAGTGAGGAGTCTGCTGACCTAAATTGTGGTCACAGATCCACGGTGGGAATCGTATCTGTGCTGCATGCGTGGTTGCCAAGAACGGGTGTACCACGTGAAGGAGCTTGTGTGGTTTTGTTAGTAATTTAGAAACCACAAGAAGATTTTTATGGCTTTATAGGCAGTGCTGTTTTTGAAAGTGCTTGATGTTTTCCAAACTGTGCAAAGGCTTCTGAGCTTGGTCAGAAATGCAGTGAGATCGCTGCTTGCTTTCCATGAAAGACAAGTTCCTTAAAACTTTCTACTTTGAGGACTATATGAGCATCTTGGATTTCAAAATTCAAAATTAGCATAGAAAAAATATATTTTTCTAGGCCCTCAGCCTTTAAGATTCTCCTATAAAGCCAGTACCTGTGTGAGCGCTCAAGAATATGCTCCAGTCTTCAGGGCTTCATTATTTTGTATTCTTGGCTTTAATTGTATTTCCATCAGCAAAAGATCAGAGAAGTAAAATGATATTAGGGATGAAATAAATCAGATTGATATGATTTTTATTTTAGGAAGAGGAAACGTCTCCTGTTTTGTTGTGGTTTACAAATATTGAAATGCTTAAACTAATTGTCAGTCTCAATTTTGAATGAGGAAGCAAAATAAAATGCATGATGTGCTCAGAGTTTCTCATAGTACTTGCCAGGAGAATCCAAATTTTGAAAACAGTTGGCCTGCTTTCAGATAGATACAGATTTTAATGAGATTAAAAGAGAAAGATTATGCAAGTTTGATTAGGAAGCTTGGCCATATTCTAACAATGGGTCCTGGAAGCCAGCACAGAAAATTGTTGTGGTGTTTAGTGGTAGAATTGATTTGTTTTGGAAAATTAAGTAGGAAGCAGTGGGTAACAGTCGAATAATTACAGCAAAGTGTACTAAGTTGGTATGAGAGAATCTGTACCATTGTACACAGACTGCAAGAGATCTGAAATGCAGTTTTAGTGCCCCAGACATTTTCTGCTTTAAGTTTTTTCAGCTGGTTATTTGCCAGTAATAATTTAACCAAGGATTTTGTTGGTTGTACAAAGCTTTCATAGCAACCTAATTTCAAAACAGAAATTAACACAATAGTCCTCCACTTCCCTGTGCTGGGGCTTTTCCTACAGCTCCAGTGAAGATCAGTGTTAGAGTAAGAAGAGAGCCCAATGCGTCAGGAGACCTGGTGGGTGAGGAGAGATCCATTTACCTACAGGCCAGCAGAGGATTCAGGAATAGATTTGAAAATAAATGTGGAAATTAAGAACTAAAATTGTTTTCAGAAAGTCTCTTTGAGTGTACATATCTACTTTGTCAGCCTCATATCAACGTGTTTTATCAGTAAGTAACAGAGGTGGTGCAAGGAAGGCGTGGTATTGTGGGCGGTGGGGATGGGCAGCTTGTGAACACCATTTTAAATGACCTGGAGTATGAAGAGGCTTGAGAATCACTGAGTTAGTATAAAGGCGATAAAACAAGGTCTTTTGGTCCTTATAACAATGATTGAAAGGCTGTTTTCTTTCTCATTTAACATGCAGCAAGGACATATGGGAGAAGGCGAGGTAACAATATTCCTATTTAATTTTCTAATGTTAACAATGTCTCATGGGAGAAATAACATTAAGTTGTTACTAGAGGGCAAACTCAAAAAAAAATTATGAAGGATCAGTTTCACATAAGTTTACATAGTCTGCATGCCATAAATAAACGTTTTAACTGAATTAGGCAGTACTCAGATAGTACTGTTGGGGCTGAAATCATCCCAGTCCTCACAGTGGCCACCGTCTATATCCTTTGCCACACCAGGGTTGCTGTGTTCGTGTGTATGTTTTGAATGCCAATGCTGGAGTTTATTTGGGTTCGGCTGGGTGCTGATGATTTTCTTGATGCAGCATAGACTGTAGTAAATACACGTCCTGGCCTGCTAGCTTAAAGAACCGGATCCTGCACGCATGCACCTCAAATTGTCTAACAGCAGTGGGAATGCTGATGAACCTGAAAAGGTTGTTTAGGTACGGAGAGTTGCTCCCTTCCAACAATAGCTGCAGGACTGGGGTCTTAAGAGATGAGTCAAATGACGTGCATCAGTTCATTAGGGGGAAACAAAATGACATTGAAGTCTCTAGTACAGTGTTTTTATCGTATTGGGAGACAGGTTTGCCTAGCTACAGAAATAGGCCTGATTATAGTTTACTTTAATTAAAGGTGTACAAAGATTCTTGACATGTCAAATAAAGCAAGCTGACGAACCTTCCTTTTTGGATTCATATAAATTCTATGGACTCTGGATTTTTACTGTATTTTTTTTCTTTCAACTTGTTAGCTGTTTGATTTTTGCATAAAAATGTCTGCATATTGGAACTGGTCAAATTTTCTGTTTTCAAGATGTTTTCTTTCAAAATCCATGTATTTCAAAGGAAGGAAGCAGGAATAGACTAAATTAACCTTGCCAATACATTACTGCAGTAGATTGTAAAGAATTCTGAAAAAGCAGACATAGTATATCACATCATACGCAAAGGAAATGTACCCTAAAACTTGTAGCACACCTCGTTTATATGCTTACTTTCCCCATATATATTTATTTATTCCTAAAATGATCCTTAAATCAGTAGAAATCTGTTCAGTTTGTTGTCTAGGTGTTGAATACTTAACTAAAGGGCGAATTCATGGAAGAGATCAGCTTGTGTGCTCTATTTATGATATTACACAGTTGCATTTAGAAATCAAAGAATCTTATGAGGAGAAGGAAATCTATGATCAGGGTTGTGGTAGGGGACTATCAGGCTGTGCGGGGGAGCACGCTTACGACATTTTCTCTTGGAGTGAGTCCATTAACGAAACTCTGTTGTAACATCTGAGTAAACTTGCTTCTAGGAACGACACAGTATTGCCTAGTTTTCAGTCTTCATTTGCAGTAAATTACTGTGGGTTTTCTGGTTTTATCAGGATATTTTTTTTATTTACAAGGGGGTGGTTTATGATATGGTTTAATATCAGGTAATTTAGGCGTCTAATATATATTTATCTGGTAGAATTCTCATTTTCCCATCTGCACTGTGCAAATCTAAGTACTCATTGTAGGAAGCTGTTCACGGGGGAATTACGTGTATGGCTTTGGTTGTAGTGATGTCTGCTACTGGGAAAGTCCCTGGAAAAAAAATTTGGCTTATATTCTTTTCTATTTTTACACCTTTTAGAAAGAAATCTCTTTGGAAATACAAAATAATATGGAAAATGGTCAACCTGAGCATCCATTAGCACTGTTTTGTTTTCGACTTTCATTAGCTGTAGTGCAGTTATGAAGACGACAGCAACCTTTCCTCTGAAATAATGCGTTTGAGTTACCAAATGATACTGAAAACTGTAAGGGTCATATGAAATTGAGAACATAACTGCTTGTTAAAAGGGAAGGTCACAAATAGTTCTGCTAATGCAGCAACTAGCACATTTATTTTTAATTATTTGAACAGTGTGCTTTGTTCTGTTAGTATGGTTTTTTCCCTTTTTTTTTTCTTAACCCCCTCTTCAGGTCAGTCTTCACTGTTTCCAATGGAAGATGGGTTCTTGGATGACGGACGTGGGGATCAGACTCTTCACAGTGGTTTAGGATCACCTCACTGCTTCTCCCATCAGAATGGTGAAAGAGTGGAACGGTATTCCCGCAAAGTGTTTGTCGGCGGACTGCCACCAGATATCGATGAAGGTACACCCAGAAAATCTTACCCAGAAACACTTCTTCTGGCTTAATGACAAAGCTGTGGTGTGAAACCATTTGTCTGTTAGCTAATGGCTGAATGTTTTCCACACTCTGAGGAAAAGCTTTGATCTGTAACTGTCTCTTTGCATATTATGGCTTTGAGATAATTCAGACTGGTTTATGCTAAAGCATTGTTCTGCCATTGAAGAACAAAATCATATGTCACCACACATTTAACTGACTTCTAAAATAAAAATCGTAAAAAGGGGATAGTGGTGCAAATAATAAACAAGTAAATATTACCTGTCGGAAGTCATAAACACATAGCAATAATTTTGTAGGCACCAGAAGCCAGTAGTAGAAAAAGTATTGCTAGTAGTTGTACAAGGTTTGTACAGAAGGGCAAGTCATAGCTCTTTATTTGGATGCGTATGTGTGATTCTCAGAGGCTGCTTTCACTAATCATTGTGTCCCATGGTAGCTTCTAACATGTGAGTGGTGAGGACACAGACAGGAATGAATCTGTGCAGAGGCGGTCGCATACCGTGAGGAACCAGGGGTTTGTGGTGCAGGTCCTCATACAGAACACTGCAGGTGTTATTTAAAAAAAAATACATCATACACAAATGTTGTGAAGCTTCCTTTCACCAGAGTTCTGTATTCTGTGTAAATGACTGTGCTGGGATAGTGGTTAAAAGAACTACAGCAGCTGTAAATCTGAAAAGTTGCTTTTTCTAAGTCACAGAGTCATTTTATTACTGACTTCTTGTGTCGGGGGAGTGATGGTAACGCACTGCAGCACGTACTACTGTGACATGGCAACCTGGCTTTCATGTCAGACATAAGAGCTATTTTATTATTATAAGGTCAAATATAACATGGTGTTTACAAGAGGAAAAACGATCTCACAGTCTCTCTTTGTTGTTGTTAGGATTTTGTTTGGTTTTTAACTGTCACCTTTGTGGTTTTAAAAGCAGATGAGCACATGAATAGTTCGGTCTCTGTGGACCATCGTTAGTGAAGAATTGGACCTTTCCTAAACATGCACAAGTGTGAGTTAGAGTAAGGAGTACACAATTTAAAATCTATGTCACTGCTGAATTTTTGAGGACTTTCTGATCTTGTTTCTAGAAAGCCTCTTATGTATGAGCTTTAACGTTAAATTTGTGCTGTTCTGAACAGAGATTTATTTTAAGAATAGATCTGTAGTAAGTACCATTCTCCTTGGTTCCTGTCTTCATCAGCATGTGTGTAACCCTGACACCCGACCATTGCTGTCTGTGTTCCTGGTGATCTGTAGTGCACAGAGGAGTTGTCAGTACAGGGGATTGTCATTGGTATTTCGTTAGCAATGGCACCAGAGTGTAAATAAACTGAAAAAGACGTAAATAGTAACGCTTTTCATATTTCTAACCCAATTTGAGGATGGGGGAAATCCTCTAATTATTAATTAATCCTCTAATTATTAATCCTCTAATGATGAATTAGAATATATTAATTATTCCTATTATCAGGAACCCCCAACATCATATGGGAAGCCCTGTAATACCATAACCAGGACGCAGCTGAGCAGTGTACCAGTGCAGATGACACTCCAGCAATGTCAAGTTTGTTCTTTTTGCTTCCGTTTTATAGTGAAAAATTCTTGTCCAGAGAACTTTAGCTAGAACTGGTTCAAGAGTGTTCGTCGAGAAGGAAAACGGAATAATCACTCAATTTCAAGAACAGAATTATAAGAACTATAAGACTTCTGTGAGACTGGCACATGCAAATTGATACCAGTAATTTGAGGTGAAAGACACAATTAAAATAGATGCAAGAATTGCCTGTTCTTGCCATCTTCCCTGTAAAATGACATAACTGCGTCCTGTAGGTTTGCTCTGTGTCCGTTTAAGGTCAAGCTCAGGTAGTGTTTGCACGTGTGACACTGACATGAGATATGAACAGGCATGGCTGGGTCCCTTCATTTTTTTCCCAGTCTTTCTGCAATTAGGAGGTGTGTTGGCAGAGCTGATTGCTTATGAGCAAGCCAGCAAATTGTCTCTAAACGCTTTGTGGGAGAACAGTGGAAGCAGCCTTATGATAGCAGTGTAGATGCAGTGACTCCATTTCTGCAAATTAGGAGGTTAGGAGCTTTTATTTGTAGTCATCAGCAGAAAGAAAAGCTTGATCTCTGACCTCTCTGGTTTCCTGATATGTCATAAAGATGCCCCATCAGCTAGTAAGCATTGCTATGAGCT
>NW_010400772.1:0-16966 GCF_000710305.1 Buceros rhinoceros silvestris | reverse complement strand
GAACCTTTAGGATCACAGAACGTTTATTTATAGGATGAAGCTACCTGAAATCAGAGTTCTTCAAATGTCTTCCATTCAATTTATTTTAATTTCAATATGTGCCTTTTCCTTTTTCTCTTTACAGATGAGATCACTGCTAGTTTTCGTCGCTTCGGACCTTTAATTGTAGACTGGCCACACAAGGCAGAGAGCAAATCTTATTTTCCTCCTAAGGGTGGGTATCTGATAACCAATAACATAGGAGCATTTTTAGAATAATTTTTCTTGATGAGACTCCACTTTAGACATGATTTTTGTAACAATGACCCAGTGTTTAGGGGAAAAAAAGTTGAATCCTTGGGATTGTTATAAACTGGTGAATTCACAATGTGGCTTTGCAATTATTCTGCACTAGAAGAATTCTTCCTTAGCTTCCTGTTTTTGCTTTATTCCATTTTCCTTTTTTTCTCCCTGTTCTTCATTTTTGTAATAATAGTCACGACTAGCCCCCTTCAAAGGGACTATGTGCCCTCCACAGAAGCTGGGAAGGATTTGTGATTATATTAACCACCATCCTGGCAGGTTTGCCTCTTCGGCTGTGGCTTTTGTCCAGTTCATGCTGCTGGCTTAACCTTTCAAAGGAAACGGGGAGAGAGTGTGCTGGTCAGCAAGCTCCCTGCTTCCCTCCACGTCTCTGTAGAGGACTTGCAGGAGGCTGGGCTGGAAATGTGTGAGAGCATCTGAAAGTTTATCCCTCACTGTATGGGAGCACGGTGACATGCTGCCAAGCATAATTCTGGGTTAAATTATTATCCTACAGCCAAACGGACAAAAGAAGTTGTGTTTTTTGGTTTTGTAGGATATGCATTTTTGCTGTTTCAAGATGAAAGCTCTGTACAGTCACTGATTGATGCATGTATTGAAGAAGATGGAAAGCTCTATCTTTGTGTTTCCAGCCCCACTATCAAAGACAAACCGGTAGGTAGAATTGTCAGGGCCTGCACAATTCCTGTCTGATAACCAGAAATTGTTCTCGTTGGATGCCTTTTTTCCTTTTTTCTGTCTTCAGAATGCTAATGTTTAGATTTCTTTAAGGTGTCAAATGAAGTTCTCAGAGAACACCAATTTACTGATTTTTTTAAACTAGACATTATGTTAGTCTAGTTACGATTAATGTTTTTCTTAGAAAAAGGTTCGCTAAATTTCACCATTGCTGTTATTTCCAGACAGGTATTTTATGCTTATTATTGATTAAAATGTCAGTTTCATGTTGTCTGAGTGTCGCATGTAATGAGTTTTGACAGAGACAAACCCAAAGAAACATAATGTGGCAAATCACTAGTACAAATACTTTTGAGGCTGATGCGAGTCTGTTAATAGTTGGGGAGACTTCTGCTATGTTCCTGTACTTCAAATTTGGCCAGCTGTAGGCAAATGTAAAGCAGCTAGTTTTGCATAGTAAATAAACACACAACTGCGCGCACTGGAGCCTGGTGCTTTGAGATAATGCTAGTCTAGTGCCTGCACTTGGCTAGAGCAGCACAAATAGCGTAGATAGGTACGCACTGGTGCGGTTCAGACAGCAAAGCTGGGGCATGATTAAGTAAACGTGTCAGTGGAGGGTGAGTTTTTTCCCAGAAATTTGGGTAACACGGAAGTGGTGAAATTTAGCACGATCTGTCTTAACAGAGCTTACTGCTATTTCAATTTGAGAAATGATTGCTGAACAAGTCAAAAACGAGTGGAGGAAGTACAGCTGTTTAAAGAGATGTTCTTTGTAGGATACTGTTTTAATTTATATTACTGAGACACTTTGAATTGTGAATGGTTAAAAAAAAAAGCTTTTTGTCCATAGGTTCAGATCCGGCCTTGGAACCTTAGTGATAGTGATTTTGTTATGGATGGTTCACAGCCTCTTGACCCACGAAAAACCATTTTTGTTGGTGGTGTTCCTCGGCCTTTACGAGCAGGTACACTGCGTGTTCCGCAGCACTGGGCATGTTGAATATGCAGTCTGGTTTGGGGGGCAACGGGGGAAACAAGTTATTTCAGCAAGGGAAGTATTAAGTGTTCGTGACACTTACAGTGGGGGACATGAACACAAATGGACTGTTTGGTTTGATGCTTTTAGAAAAAATGACCAAGTCTACACCACTGTCCCGTTTTCCTTTCCTGGTGTAGTGGAACTTGCAATGATAATGGATCGGCTGTATGGAGGGGTGTGCTACGCTGGGATCGACACAGACCCGGAGCTGAAGTACCCAAAAGGAGCTGGGCGGGTTGCGTTTTCTAATCAACAGAGTTACATAGCTGCTATCAGTGCTCGCTTTGTTCAGCTGCAGCATGGAGAGATAGATAAACGGGTAAGGTCTTCAAGCGTGTTCTATTTTTGTTCAGAGCTTTCTCTAGAAACGCTTTTCCATGTAAATGTGTGTCATTGTGAAGACTGTAAATGTTACATCAGATTAATTGCATATTTAGGGCTAGATTGTGCCACTTAGATACAACACAGAATAAAAATGAAGGAGTGGGACAGAGCTGTTGCTTCTGGAATGTGGGAGGCAACTGTGATGCAGACTTTCTCAAATTGCTTAGCATAACGGGAAGCATGTCAGCTGCCTTGCCCTTTTATAAGAATATTGCACTCGTCATGTACTCCCACTGCAAGTATTTGTACTTGTGCTGTTTCTGTAAGGTCAGGGAGTAAAGTATCTGCCAAGGATGGAGCAGTTCTTACTCCTGTTCTGCATCTTTGGAGAGAATGGGCAGGTTCTAGTCCTCGTGTTATACGTGGTGTGGTGGGTGTTCCTAAAGAGCATCACAGCAATGCACTGCAAACTCGTTAGCGTGCGTTACAGCCTTGCCGCCATCCTCCGCAGCTTACGTAAAGCCTGTGTCTGGTTATTTTATTCCTTTATTGACTTTGCCCATTACAGTGACCTTCAGGCCACAGTTTTGAGAAACTCACATCCTTACACCTACTGCTCTAATTCGTGCTTTGTCTCTGGATTTTTCTTACATGACTGCCATATAGTTATACAGAGGAAAATCCCCAAACTTGGCTGATTGGCTGATTATCATTTCACTTCTGCTTTGGCTATAAAGCTTGGGTAGAAGAATTGTAACAACAATGTGACTGTGGGCCTGTGAATCGGAATGTCTTTGTTCTAATCTTGGCTCTGAAATAAGTTCTGTACGGCTTTGAACAAATAATTTGAGCTGCCCTTGTGCAACTTCTGCTTGCATAAGCAGACACTTGGGTGAATAGGTCCATTGAAGCTGGTGGGACTACAAATTCGAGTAAGTACTTGTGAACTCTAGCAAAGATTTTGCAATCTATTTCCCCTTCTCTCCTGTCACTCCTCATTTTCCCATTTTGGTGTGTAGTTCAGAAGCAATGTGGGGAGACAGGTGCTCAGAGGATTCATTGTAAGACGGGTTGGGTGCATGAGAGAGATGAAAGTTCAGCAGTGGCAATACTACTTTTCATTATTAAGGTAGTAGTTTTTCTAATAAAGTTTTTCTGTAAAAATAAAATAAAAATTACTGACAAGGGATTTCCTGTAAATTAGGCAAGGAGGTGCTGCCAGAGGGGCTGCCCTTCAAAGAGGTAATGCAAATGAAATGCACAGTGGCCTGTAACACCTGCCACTGCGGAGTTCCTGATGAGTGCCGCCACCCTAAGCGTGCCTGGCCAAGCTGCTGTAGTTTAGTCTTTTTCTGTGTGGCTGGGAAGCCTCACTGTGCCCAGCACACGTAACAATCGCAGCCATATTTGGCACATGCACTTCAGCACACTGAGTAAATGCACTGAGGGCTCTGACTAATACCTGTGGGTTGCAAACTTGCACAAAACCAGCACTGCAGTAACAGGGTAAAGCAAGCAGAGGTATAAGTACCTCTGTGGTAGTTTGGTCCCTGAATATGTCTGAGCAGACATCGTAGAGCAGGAGAATTGCCAGGTTAAGAAGGACTGCATAGCACATTTGAGGGTTCTCCTCTTAGCACGGGTAGGACAACACTCATCAACAACTACTCAGCCTCACAGTACACGGCAAACGAGGCGATAATGGTAATACACAGTGTTAGGAGTATCTGCCTGCCTCCGCTCTTTAACAAATTCATTCTTCTGGGTTGGTGTGAAGGGGTGTTGGAGTGACACAACTCTAGCAGTGGAACAGGAGAAAAACTGAAGTACAAAAGAAAAGGCAGCTCTGCTGTCTCCAAGTAGTTCATATGTAGTGTAAGCATCAAACTATGGCAGTGCCCTGTCTGGACTGTGATAAAATGGGGTAAGTTTAAAAATACGGGAACTTTTGAATATCCTTATTTGAATGAGCTGGCACACCTGTGGGGCTTGGGGCGGGCAGAAGGGAGCATCCCTGAGCCAGATGCAGAGCTAACAGACTAGCAGTAGAGACACCAGTCACAGTCTGGATATTTGGAAATGTTTTTGAAAACATCTAATTAAATGAGCTTCAGAGAAGGCGCACAAACACTTCTAGAACAGGATCTTGTACCTACACTTTTTTAACGTGAAGTTTTGGGTTGCACTTCTGGTGTCACACGGGCCTTTCACAGTTCTGTGGAGCGAAAGAATGGAGGTGATTTCTGGTTTGGAGGTGAATCTGAGCTTTTAGGGGATGGCGGTGCTGCCGTTGTGGTTTAAACGTCTAAACAGCACATCTAAACGAGCTGCGCTGTAGCCAGCTTGGATACTGCTAGCAGCAAGCTTGGTGTCACAGAGAAAGTGCTCTCAAGGAGTGCTGTGAGCAGGGTTTTGTAGCCCTGGTACAGCAGGCTTGGTTTTGGGATGCAAATGCCTAGATCAAAAGCTAGCAGCCTGCAGATGTTACCGTGTAGATGTACCCTTGGAGCACCAGCTGGTAAGTTCCTCTGAGTCATTGTTGGTTAAGATCTTGAAGAATTTTCTTTTCCCCTTTCTTGTCTGCCGTGCTGAATTACAGCCCTTAGTGCCAACAGCGTAGGTGGGCATCAGTCCCATTTAAAGCTTCTCATTTGATCCCCACAAGATCAGGTGGGATTTCTTTTGCTGAGAGGACTAAGCCACAGAAAAAGAAAACAGAAATGTGCTGTTCATTGAAGATAATAAATGAAATCTTTTAACGTTGGAAATTCAGATGTGGAATTTGCAGACCATGTGCATGTTTCATCTGCAGTTACAGTGTTGTGTAAACAGTTTACATTCCTACCTGAAAGGGTAGGAGCTTAATTGTGCATCTGACTGTACATAGAAACAAACCCCCAGCATCCTCCGGGATATCGATGTGAATCTGTGTATCGGTGCTGTAACAGTAGGTTGGTAGGTCCTTTCTGTAGATCAGTGACAGCTCCTGGGACGCCGATGGTCAGCACTGGTTTCTGGGGTTTTTAAGTATCAGGGAGGACAGCGGGAGCAGGATTGTTCTCAAGTTAAGTGCCTGTAGTTTTGGGTGTGTAATATTGATATATCATATGTAATGAGGGGGGATATTCCTGAGTGCTGTGTTCCCTGTTACAGACCTGTGATCACAGTCCTGCTAGGACACAGACAGTAAATAGCATAGAATTGTCATTATCTCCGTTGTTACTAAGAATTGTAAACTTTCTTCTCATTTTCTGAATACAGGTGGAAGTTAAGCCATATGTCTTGGATGATCAGCTTTGTGATGAATGTCAGGGGGCCCGTTGCGGTGGAAAATTTGCTCCATTTTTCTGTGCTAATGTTACCTGTCTGCAGTATTACTGTGAATATTGCTGGGCTGCTATCCATTCACGCGCTGGCAGGGAATTCCACAAGCCCCTGGTGAAGGAGGGAGGAGATCGCCCAAGACATATTTCATTCCGCTGGAACTAAATGATCACTGCAGTGCTCATATGCAGGCTCAAATTAAGTGCACTCTTCTGTTATCCTGATTGTCCCTACCCCACCCCACCCTTTCTCTTATTCAAGATAGCATGTCCTTTTGTAGTAGTCTGTAATTTAACAATAGTATAATGAAAGAATGACCTATAATATGGGTATTTTGTAGAATCTTGTCATTGAGAACTGTATTGGGAACTCCTTTTCATATTGGTAACATGTTGCGAGTGAGTTGTGTTCTCTTGTCTTTACTACCGAGAGAACGCTTAATTTCATGCAACGTTTTCTTAGAGGAGAGAAAAATATTAAGAAAAGAGAATTGAAACAATAGAGTATTTTGGTTTTTTAATTAAATTATTGTTAATAAAGAACATAAGAATACTTTTATTAAAATAACCATGTAACAATAACACTATCAGTCTGTTCTGACACTTTTCCCCCAGGGAAGCCTGTTTTTGCCTCTCTTTTTGTTTCTACTTTGGATTTTTCCAGCAACAGATGAAGTTAGCATTTACCTACCAACAGGAAAGAGCATGTTTAAAGCAACAAAAATGCATGAGCAAAGTTGAAGCAGCATTATAATAACGATCTTTTTAAAAAAATCTGTTAAGGGTTTTGAGGCTGAAATGTTAGCTCGGTATGTATCTGATCGTGCCTCTGACTACCACCCACATCCAAATTACTGATGAGATAGGCAGAGCTTACTATATTTTCATCAAAATGATTACATTTTAAGAATTCCTGAATGTAAAAGTTGAGTAAAGTTACTACTGAGGGGGGAGTGCACTTTTTTTTCAGTAAGAGAACTCAATTGTCTGGTTACAGCCCTAGAAATCCTACCAAAGCTAGAGTAATAACAACTAGTTAACTGGCGTTTCCTCTCCTGAAGGATAAATATATAGATTTTATTTTTGATGGCTATATATAACTCTATATCCTAATATACTAACATTCATCAGGGGCCAGCCTTTGCTCTCCATTTTGACACGAAAAAGTAGAAAACCTAAAGATACCTCAAGGATATCACTGATTTTTACTGAAGTTTTGATACTCCATTGTGTCACACGAACTATAATTGGCTGCTTATTCGTTTCCCATCTTGGATGTAAAGTTAGTTTTAAATACCCTCTTAGCTGTAACAGAAGGCATGCACCTAGGTAGTTTCCAAGTCTTGCTTTGCACCGTTTTCTGAATTTGTGCATGAAATGGTGCAAGCGTGCGTTTGCCTCTCGTACTCTTCTCGTAGAAAGAATCCCAGCTAAGGTTCCACCTCTTCAGAACTTAATGTGGAGACTAAAGAAACACAGGTGTTTGACGTGCCGCCGTTGCTCAGTTAATGCCTGCTTTATTAGAAACGAGTTCGACCTTGGGAAGCATTAACACAGTAAGTGTTAACTGAATGACAAAGAGTGGGTGCAGGGGTTTAGTTTGAAATAGTCGAATGAAGGAGTAGTTCTGAAAATTATTTTTATTACTTTTGAACTAATGCCCTGGCCAACTTCTCAAATGATTATTTAGCAGTGTGCAAACAAACGAATTTAGTGGCAATCTTCCGAACTGCCCAAGTGGCATATGGTACCATCCCAGACTCTCTCAAACCAAAGACTTGCCTCAGCACTGCTTGGGAAACATCTGCTCCGTTAAAAGCCTTTGTCGGCCCCCCTCATCCCCTTTCCCCAGCCCAGATGATCTTCATGGGAAGCAGTTTTTATTTTCAATACAGGCTTTAATGAACTATACCTTACCAAGTTCCAAAGGTCAAAATGGAGACATTTGCTGTCTACTAGTCAAGTATAGAAAGGGAGCTGCTTTTACTGAAATCCCTGAAAATATTGACAACAGTAATGCAAATGCAGAGTGCTCTTGTGTAGATTGTCAGGGACTTTTTTTTCTCTGAAGTACATAATTATAGTTGGAATGTTCCTTTAATTTTTTTAATGCTTGTAGGTGGCTTGGGGTGTGCTATTGTGCCGATCCTACCCAGTAAACAGGTGAGATGGGTTACCATTACGAGAAATAACACTGTTTGAGAACTAGCTTTGAATAATAATTTTCCCTTTGTACATGACCTGCTGAATTTCGGTACAGTGTTTTTGTAGCTAACTTATTTTGTCATGCACATAATGTATATTTGTTATGCACTACTTTTGTATATCTTGTTTTTCCAACAGTGAGCATTTTTAGGCACACTTTTCACTGACGGGATATCTCTTTATGCAATACCTCAATTTTTCATATTGCAAAGAGTAGCTTTTTGTACTTTTATTACTGAGAGATCTTCATATACTTCATTTTTTAATATAAATAATTTTAATAAATTTTATTTTCTTATATTCTGCTTTTTATACATTTCAGTGCTCTGCATACATTTTGAATTATGGATGTTGTGCACTGGCAATGCTATTTTAGAATCTGCAGAGAAAAGAAAGCATGTTGCTTAAACATCTTAGCCCAGCACCAGGTATTTGGTGTACATATAATTTAAGAAATAGTATATGTAAAGTTGAGAATTAAAGAAGAAAAGCATGAAAGTGACAAATGACACTGTCTTTAGACCCATGAAATTTAAATGCATAAATATAGTGTAGAAATCTAAAAGTAAAGAAACATCAAAATTGTCTACCGCTTCTTACTGAGTTTTTAAAAATTATACACAAATGCAGACGTTTTTGGTGAATGTTTAGCCATTTTTAATATTAATGAAAAATCGATGTTAGGTGTTTGATGCAGAAATGTGTCTGCTCTTTTAAATTATATTTAAAGAGTAAAAGAGAGCCTGCTAGGTGGCAGGCATGTAATGTTAGTATGCATGACTAATGTAAGAAATTGTTATTCTACTAATATTCACTTGTGATTGTGTGACAAGCGTGTTTACAGATTATTTGGTTACACTTCGATTTACAGGGCATAAACAATTATATACATTACTCTGTACTTAACTAGTGATTACATGTCCTGCTAATTACATGGGATTTGTAGTTGGGGTTACCGTGTAGCTCCAAACATAATTAACATGTAATTGGGTTACCAGTGGTAGGGTATCACTTCAGTTTGCAAAGGGGTTAAGCAGCATGTGGTTTTATCACACCAGCATGGCACCGGCCATGTATTTACAATGTAGTTACAGAGTAATTACATGGTTATTTTTGCAATGTAAAATAAAGTGTTTCTGATTATTTTGTATGTAAAGGAACCCCACTGCCCCGTGCTTTTTGGTATAGTATCTACTTCTCCATACACAGACCTCTGCAGAATGCAAATTTAAAACTTGCAGTGAATGACTTTAGCGTTTTCTAAGGATGCTGTTGGAAAGACTTGATAATTCACCCCTTTTGTTTTTGAAGAGTTGCAACCTTCTGTTAAAGGTGATTTAAAACTTGAATGTGATGAATTGTGGCAAGTTAACTTCAAGTTATGTGCAATACCTATTTCAGACTTCTGGAAGATCTTTGCAGTGTAATTCTTTGTTTTTAATTGCAGACATTTAAAAATGTCATTTTCTACTGTTCTAGTAAATCCTCTTTCTTGCTGGTGTTTCTAAAGAAAAGAATCAGAAATCAATCTTTCTACTAATGTAAATTTGAGATTATTTTTAAAAAAAATGGAATAAAAGGTTTTGGTCATTTGCTTTATTTTATTATCTTATTTTAAAGCTACTGTGATAGCATTGTAAGAATTGGGACAATATTGTATTCAACTGTTTTATTTTTTATATTTTTAAATTTTAAAGTATAATTAGTTTTTATAATTTTCATCAGATTTTTTTGTTATATTTTTTGGAAGTGAAACTTTTAGCAAGTGGGTGTCTAGTTTTTACTAATCCCTAATATGTTTTTCCCCCAATGTATTGCTCATATTATCAGAAGGAAAAGTTATTTAAGTATGTCAGTTAATTGTACTACTTGGCTGAATTTCCATATAGTTTTTACTGTGTATGGGGAGGTTGTAGTATTTATTATAGCATTTTAAATAAGGGTAATTCATTTTTTATTAAAGTCATTTTCACGTTTAAGTTCATATTTTTGTATGTTCTACTCTAAGTTATATAACACAAGTTACTTTTTTTAAAGAGTTCATTTGTTGAAGTGCTAGTGAAAATTAATGTTATTAAATAGTTTGCAAATGACTATTTATACCAGTATGCATATAATTTTTAAATATTTGTAATGTGAGATGTTGAATGAATAAAACTTTTAACTCAATGCTTCTTCTTAACCTTTTTATTTTAAGCTTTCTGTAGAGACTTGTTCCATTGTGGCTGAAGCTCATGGAGCTTGGGGAAGTGATTTTGATGAAGTGTACGACACACCTCTGGCTGTATGATGTGCAGACTGCCTTAGGCTAAGTTCTGCAGTCCTGCTCTGGTCAAAACGTGGAGCATGGTTTTGTAGGGGATGCGTGAGGGAGGGTATAACCACTTCAGAGACGCCGAGTACCCCGAGCACTGCATTAAACGGGTACAAAATCAATGTGCAATGCTGCAGAAATGGACAGGCTGATCTCTAGAGGCTGTGGAACTGTTCTCGGTCGAATTGGGCTGTAAGAAGAACCCTCTTTTACTGCTTGTGTCCAGATGTTGTCTGTAGGGAGCATTGAATGCTAACTGCTTCATTTGTGAATTTGGTGCTTGTTGGGTATTTGTTAAAAATCACGTCCAGCATTGGAAAAACCTTTCAGCAGCTTCAGCGCTGCTCATTTCTGGGTTTTGTGCAGCCTTAAGCATATCAACCTGAATTGAGATCTTGTGTCTGCATTGTGCTCTCTGCAGCTAATGTAGGGACAAAGCTGAAAACTACACACAGCTGCGAAACTGAGCTAACTGGGCCGGTGCCTGTTCAATGAGGAGAGTACCACTGCGGGACACGTCATGGGTTGTGTAAGTCAAACCACTGTGCAGCTGGGGCAAAGAGATAACCAGACCAGGGCCAGAGCAGAGCCGAGCAAGGCATGGACAGACAAAGATTCTTTTTTGTCTCATGGTTGTGATCTGATACAAACAGGAGGAAAAAGTCTGACATTTGAAAGAGCTTGCTACCATCAGCCTTGCATTTAAAATATCTAGACTCCAAATGTCTAAAAAGCCTTGTGAAGTGTTACAACCTTGTGCATCTGCCCTGCAAGGACTATTCAAATGAACCGTGCATAAAGGATTCAAGAGTTTTGCATCCTCAGTAGGCAGGAGTTGCCCAAGCTTTGTTGGTTTTCCTCCTCAGCTACAATGACCTACGCTTCAGTGAAGTATAATTCTTACTGGTCTGGAAGCAGCTCTGCTAGCTGGACCCGTGAGCTGGAATACGCACATGTCCCTTGTGCGAGAAAACTGCTGCCCCAGGTGCTAAACTGCCGTAGGACTCAAACTGTGCTCCCTGCGCTGACCAGCGCTTTGCTGTTGGTGTCTGAGCCGCTAATCTCTTGTGCCATCATCTAAGGAATGGCATTGTAAATGTTAAATAGATGTTGAGTATCGTTCTTTTCTCTGGGTGCTTCAGGAAATGCAGATCTTACAGCTCTGAGGTGTAATGGGATTAGTTCTGCAAGACGCTAATCACTTCAATTCCGACTGGCTTCGGATGGTGCAAACGTAAAAGCTAATGCCTTTGGAAAGTAGTTTTTAACAAGAACGAAAAGTTTCACTGGTGACTCTGTGCAGGTACCTCCAATCCCTTAAAATGGCTGAAAATAAACAGAAAACGCGGGCACGCCTTGGATCCAAAACTGAGGGGCTAGAGATGCGTTTTGTGCCCGGTGAACAATGAGTGCCTCGGAGCTGCCCTTCTGTGCCAGCCCAACAGCACCAGACACCATTGACCAGCTTTTAGCATGTGACTTGGCTGGTAACGGACACATTATCTCCGTTCTCTGCACTGGTATTGTTAGGAAATAGTCATAGTTCAGCCTCTCCCAAAGTGATAAGGAGTTCTTGACATTGTTTTCAAGTGCAAATGCTCTTTGATAAAGCACGTGCTTATCAGTGGTTTATCTGATGTTTTTAACAAGCACGATAGACTTGAAATTTAGATAGACCGGAATACGGGGGTTTAAGCCTTTTGATGCCGTGTTGGTGGAATTAGCCTCGACCTTCAGAAACAAGGTGCTGATTTCAGTCCCAAATGCTGTGAACTTAGAGGTGTTTGTCAGGATACATCATCTCATTCATGGTCAGGGATGCCCATATGCGTTCTGCAGTTCCCTGTATGAAGACTGCAAAATACTTTGTTGAATATTTAATAATATTTTATTACATAGGCAGAGGATAAAAAATTCAACTCAATAAGAGGAAATGCCAAACGTCCGGAGGGTTCTAAACTAAAATTAGCTACTCTTGGTAGTGATGGCCTTGGCTGGTTACTTCTGCGAAATAACTTTCTAGGAAAGATGATATAACAAATCCCTTTTGGGTTTCAGTGTGTCCTGAAACTATAAATAAATGCTACAGGCAGACTCCAGAAGATGGAGGTGTGCGTGCTGGGTGGAATTTCAGAACTTCCACAGTACGTGAATCTCAGCGATTTTCTTTCAGCACAAACTGCCTGTCGAGCAGGGTCAGCCACCAGCTCTCTCTTGGGTGCTACTTTTGCTAAATGAACTGCTACATTCCGCATCAGTGAAGGAACTCTGTTTGGGTGGAGATGGATATAACCCATCTAGTACAGAACTCAAGGCTGAGGTATGTTTTAAAGATTTGAGTCTCTTAGCTGTCAGGTTGTCGTTGGACAGTCTCTGCTGCCTGTGCCGGTTCCCCAGCTGTTCTTTATTCAGGGCTGTGAAAGCCTGCTCAGCCACAGCGCAAAACGCACATTGCTTGCCTACAGGAAATCTGAGACAAGTAATAGCCTCAGAAAGGATAGATGAGGAAAAAACACTGACATCTCTTCCTCTGTGTAAAATAAGCTGATTCAGTCTGTCAGTATGAAAAACAGCCTCTGGGATAAGAATATACTTGCAGCTGTCCTTGCAGTCAAAGGAATCGAAGGGGTGGGGGTGGGTGTTGAATCAGTGCCTACTAAAACTCCCCATTTAAGATGAGGAGAAAGTTTTTTCTGAAACTCGATGCTCTGATTAATGCTATCAGGTATCACCTGCTTTCATGACACACAAACTATATTTTGCTGACTTTTTGCAGGGCTTGTCAGAGAGATAATTTGATACTCAACGTTAACTTATTGAATATATCTGTTACCAAGGGATGCTCGCTCCGTCACCTTGTTTGTGGAGCTTGGGAGATCATCGGGCGCTACTCTTCTGTTGCAGTTCCTTCACAAAATTTGCTAATCGTGTTCATAGTCCTCCTTGTATATATAAAATATGGAAATACCTAAGGTTAGTGTTTGATAGTGTTTTTCTTTCTGAAATTTTATTTTTGTGAGTCATGAGAGCTGAGATTAAATTCTCTGAACAAAACACAGGTAAAGGGTAACTGTGGGGACATGTTCTTAGTTTTACATTAATCTTTGTTTAAAATGGACTTAATTTTATTGGTCTCAGCCTGTGGCATTTTTTTTAAATTTCAAAACTGTATGGCAGGGTGAGTTTCTGTGCTTTTCATGTGAATGAAGAACACGGATTTTACTTAAATGGCAGAGTGATAGTGTAGATACAGTTGACACACGCTGTGTGTCTTGGTAACTCTCTCCGCAGTTTGGTCATCTGTGGAAGGGTGGCAATTCACACAGAGAGCAGCACATTTAAAAAATAAAGTCTCCACCAACCTTCTGCAACCCAGCATTTGAGAAAATGTTTCCCCGATCTAAACCACCATCTCATCTCACGCTGCTGCTGACTCACGCTCTGGGATCAGTTTGCTCAGTGATGGTTCATGCCTTGCTGTGCATGTAAAAGCATTAAGTTGTCAATTTAGCAAAGTGTCATTTTTCAAGACAGTGCTTGTCGCTTTAAGCACATGCCCAGAACTGGTTTGTGTGCAGAGTACATTCATGCCAAGTGTTTCTGAGTTTTCGGTGAGTTAAATGTGATTTCTCAGGGTTTTGAGGAACATTCTCATTGTAAGCAGCAGGCAGTAGCCCCCAGCTTTGCTTCAGTGGGCCAGCTGTTCACAGGCAAATGTTGCTCTGGCAGAATCAACTCAGATCTTCAGTCAGTGGCAAGAAAATTTGCTTAAGCGTTGCTTTTACAGGGGGATGCCTTTGGAGGAATGTGATGGCAGAACAAAGCAGTGACTACTTCAATTTTCTCTGCAGAGCTGGCAATGCTGGGAGACAGAAGCCCTGCTCTGTTCCTTTTCTGGCAGTGTCCTTATGTCTCTGGGGGTAGGGAGGGAGTGAACCTTCAGTATCTGGAGCAGTTCTGTGAAGACCCCAGTACCATTACAAAGTGAACTTAGTGCTGAGGAATGAGCATGTTCCGTGGTCTTTATCCTGTAGTTCAATAGGACTGTTTCGTATATGCAGACAGATGTATTGGTGATCACAGGCAGACTTTGGCCCGACCTCATGTTAGATTTCAGAGGAGGCTTGAAGAAACTGTGAGCTTTCTGTGCTTGGACAGATGGTCTTGGAAGACCTACACTACTGATGAATCTGAGGATGATTTAGTGATTTTTGCTTTTTATATCCTGTACTGAGCCAGTATTCTTTCAGCATGTGAGACAATAATACCTGGAGGTTGTTGCAGGTAGGACTAAACTTCCTCATCTGTGCGTTTACGGAGACTCTAATTGCACGTTCCCCAAAACAGCAGTAGTAACACTTAATATCATAGTCCCTGCAGCCTAAAATCTGGTAAAGTTTTACTAACTCTGGTTTGGAAACAAAGGATGTCATCACTGAATACCAGTAACTTGCACATTTGTGGGGAAAAACGAAGTCAGAGAAACTAAAGTCCTTGCCTGCCTTTTGCTGTATTCACTCGACTACAAGTCTTTCCCAGAAATAAGGCGGTTTAATTCTGGTGTTATCTTCAGTACTCACTTTGCCTCTCTGAGTTTCCCCCCTAGTTTTATTTCAGATTGACAGTGTCTATTTAAATACTGTATCACAAAGTCCTTCTGAGCCAAGGGTTTCAGTCTCATTGACTTGTGGTTTGAATATAAAGTTTATGGATCTTCTCAGCGATCTGAAAAATCTCTCAAGGGGAGGCTCGGGCTTTTGTGAACAAACTTAGTTTATAGTCTGCTAAATATTTTTATGCGCAGCATAGAAAAATGGGAGAATATGCCTCTCCTTATGCCTGGTGTGGATGAAGTGATTCCCACGTGTATGGTTTGTAAAGCAATCTCAGATATGCAGGTTCATTAATATGAAATGCAGGTGTGTTACAATGGCAGCTGGCCATTTTATCTCTCTGCTGCACTGTGTTATTGCTTACATAATTAACTGTGAGATCCATTGTAAATTATGAAATTTTACAAGTAAGCAAAAGCTGAAGGCATAATGCATTGCTTCGATTTACCAGAAGTGGTGAGTTTTGTTTTTATAATGATTCCTAGTTATACTAATAAATGGTCCCCGGTGATTTCTGTAAAGTAACCACATTCTAATAAAATACCTCACTCCAGCGACTATTATTAAATATCCTGTGGAAACGGAGGAGATACAGTAATTGTTTGTGGTACTGCTGAGGGTATAATTAACACGGTTTGACTGTAGCTGTTGTCAGAATTAGCATAGTTTCCACGCAAAAATCCCTGTTAACAATGTTAAGATGCATATTTCAGATGTAGTCACAATTTGCAGTTGATCAAGATAATGTAATTTTTATTAAGCAATCTGCCTTGCCTGAATTAGGTCGAATCATGTGAATACTTTAACTCCACTGCAAAGAATCCTCATAGAAAAACAAATCTCAAACAGCAGCAGGAGTTTCCTTTTTGCAGGGAACCACTAAACATGTGTGCAGAAATGTCCCATCGGCTCCCCCCTTCCCTCCTGCTCCTTGTCATAAGCTGTAGGCTTGCTGCCACCAAGACTTACCTTATTTTAAAATGATAGTCAAGGTCAGTAAATGATGATGCATAATTGGCCAAAGTAAAACTGAAACAATAGACTACAGGAAACTATGCAAGTTCTGAGCTGGAGAAGCTGACATTTGAATACAAACCAAACGGCATGATGAGGTGCAGGCTGAAAGCTAGAATCTGGTCTATTTTTAACCAGACAGTTGAAGATGTGATGAAAAGCTGAGATGCTTGTTCAAAGCGATGAACACAGAGAGAGTGGCTAGCTAGTAGTCAGTTCACACATGTGGAACAGAGGGTGAAGAAGAGTGTGCAGCTAAAATAGCTGAGTTTTCCATAGGTTCTAGGCGGCATGGGTTTTTGTCAGGAGAAACGGATCCTAAAAGGGATCTGAACTGAATTTGCATCTGAAATCCAAGTCCTCACAAAGTGCTGTTGGGAAACGTGGACAAAGTGTGCCACAGAAGGTACGTCTGTTTGTTTTAACAGAGTGGAAGCACAGTCCATAAACAGCGATGCTGATAAAACCACTGATTTGGCAGCCCTGGTGCCCTGACAGGGCCATGGGAAGGAAGCAGCCTGCAGACTGGCAAAGGGAACTCCTGGTCCGGACCATACAGCAGCAAATGTTCGTGCACAGTGCAGAGACCGTCAGGGAGTGGAAACGGTGCTGTTTAGGTCTATGTTCATGTGTTCAGTGTTTTTTTGTGGTGTGGGCTGACATTCCTGTATTTCAGCAAAAGGAGGGCTCTATTTACCAGGGCTCTGTGATCTACGGACATGATGAAGTTTGCACTCCGGCATCAGTTTCTAATGGAGCTGTTCGGTTGACTCTCTCTGGGCTTAATATCCCCAGACGGAACTCGCTGGCTGCTACCTCATTAGGCCAATTTGTTGGCTCAGGTCTTTGCAGAGGAGGAGGGAGTCCCTGGTGTTGGGGGTTCTTTTTGAGATCACAGCAGATCTCAAGGCTGCTGCCTCGGTGGATGTGTCGTACCTGCGGTCTCCTTTCCAGCCCGTACACACGTGTTGGAGCCTGCCGTCGATGCCCTTTTGTGACTGGGAAATAACAAATTACTCCGGCACACTGTCAGGCTGTGCCTCTAAGGTTTTCACCCTCTTTTACAACTGCATAAACAACCTGCCCTTTTCCGACAGCGTATAAGGCAGCTGGAAGCCCCGGGACAGCTCGCAGCAGCGGCTGCGGCTGG
>NW_010400771.1:6994-12863 GCF_000710305.1 Buceros rhinoceros silvestris | reverse complement strand
GGTTGGACTCGATGATCTTGAGGGTCTCTTCCAACTAGATGATTCTATGAATAATTTTGTGCCTGTAAACTCTCAGACTAATGTTTCAAACACAGACACATGAATTCCACTATTTTAAGGCACTCCACAGCAGAACTATGTTGTAAAAACCCTTTGTCAAAGATGATGATTACATCAAAGATTGCGTACTTGTGCAACACCTATGCATGGATGGACAAGCACAGGGCTTATGCCAAGGCACCTATGACAAATACAGATTTCAAATGAGTCATTAACATTGGTAAAACTCATTTGGCTTATGGGAAAAAAGATAATATGCCTGTGCAAAACAGGCAAGTGTTAATACGATGTTTACAAACGAATGCTCCCACACCTGCTAGAATACAAATATTTTAACAGGTGCGTTTGAAACTTCTCCAGTGTTCCAGCTCTGAGAAACCACTACCCAGCTCATTGCATAGAAATAATTTGATTTTTATATCTCTTTGCAATAAAGCAATGAACACAAACAAACACAATCAGTCATGCACAAGGAGACAGACACAGCAGAATAATGTCACAGTGTCTAACCCTGAGCCATAGCATCAAAATATTGATATTTAGATCTGTAAGTCATGGCTATCTACAGTGTCAGTTTATAAAGTTCAACCTTCTTCTTGGCCTTTTGCTATTATATACATGGATTAATTAGCATAAGTACATACAAGAAAGAGTAACATTACATTATTCTAGGAATGACTAGAGTGATCTTAGAAAACCTGGTATTGAAGATCCAATAGATCCAACAGCTGACAGGAAAAAAATCACTGAACTGTTCTACTGAATGTCAGAATAAAATAGTATATCCCTTATTGTAATACCTACACTTTTCTGATGCTGTTTACAACGTTATGGAAAGCTGGGAGAAAAACAGTTTCCAGAGCAGGAATAGAAAAGCAACAACTCTTTTTTTTTTTTTTTACTCAAGATAAAACATACCAGTTTGTGAAGGGATATAGTGGCAGAACTACACATTTTTCTCTGAGCTGCACAGTCCTCTCTGAGGCACAACACCTGCAATCTGCTCCTTTCCACAAGCAATGAAGATGACTTGTGCTGCCATCCAAGAAGCATCTTCTCCAACAGTCTGCACTACAGCTTAGTCTCTCTTCACAGTGGTAATAGGGATGTTAAAATTAAGTGTCCACAAAGGGCAGAGAAGTCTTTCTCACAGGGCAAGTGTGAGCATAAAAGGCTGTGGTGGGTTCAAGGCACAATGCTAGAAGCACAGCAACAAAGAGACTTGGTCACCCCATGGCACCTTAGTCCCTTTGTCCTGAAGGCAGCCTGAGCTTTACAAACATAGGGGATGCAGATCAATGAACGGCTGCATACCAGCACTTTTACTCATGAAGTGGCAATGGGATATCCACCAAGCCAAGGGCTCCCAGTCTGGTTGCAGCCTGCAGCTCATCCAGCCTGCAGACTTTCACACAAGGGTGTGGATGAATCACTGGAGTGCTGTTAACCAGCTCCTACCAACTTTCTTTGCCATTGTGCTAGGTTGCTGTATACGCTCTGCATTCCTGTATATGCTCTATATCTGCTTCTTTCTTGGGAAGATGGCAAAGCACCCTGGGCTCAATTGGCTGCTATGATTACAGCAATTGTATGTCCTCCTTTAGGAGCGGCAGACTGAATAATCTGCTCATGGGTCCCTTACGGAAGGTTACATACTGCACAGACTGTGAGATCTCCAAAGCAAAGCACTCCTGACCAAAGGCAAAGTCACTACTCAGCTGAGTGAAGGCTTCCAATGTAAAGACAAAGGCTACAAAAGCTACAACTCCTTCTCAACTCTTCTGGTAACAGAATTGAAATTGCAGCTCAGAGGCCAGTTCTACCAACTTCTGGAAAACAGCTTCTAGAAAATGTAATGAACTCCAAATATGAAAAACCAGGCTTTTTCATTCTCCATTGTAGTCTAGGGTGCAAGACTATTTGCAACATTATACGGCTACTTGCAACTTGTTTGCTGATCCAGACGATTTTCACCCACAAGCGAGTAGGTAAAATATTCTTTATTTGCAGTCAAAAATCACTGTGTGCAATATTTCCAGGCTCATATCTATAAACCAAGTTAAAATCCATTTAATAATCTGACCTTGGAAATAACATAATGGGTTTCTCAGTGCGTTATATGAGAGTGATTGTTTTTCCGTAGTGGGCAATTTCAGATAATAATGAATACCACAACATCAGCTAAAGAAGGAAACAAATTCAAGGAAAAAAAACCACACTGCCTTGGACTCAACACAGTACTAGCCAATTTTCATTAGAAGAAACATGTGTTTTTGTAGAGATTCTCCTGCCTCAGTTTCCCTTCAAACTTCAAGTTAATCCCATAACTACTTCTTCTCTCTTGTATCTTTTAACTCTTCTCTCTTTAAGCAGTTTTGCTCTTACAGTTTTTGCCCTTTCATCCCTCCTGCCTACAGGGACACACATTGGCTTTCCATTAAAAAAACCCAACCCTCTTTTCCTCAGCAATAAGCAGTTTTCAAACTATTTTCAAACTACTGCCTGCTCTCATCGCCCTTCTCTAACCTCCAACACTGTGGACTACACTTTGCTTTTTCTGCTTAATTTTCCTGTAATTAAGTTGCGACCCCTTAAATCAGGTCTCTGGCTTATGCTTTCTCTCTATTCCACCAAATTTTTCTTTTAAAGGCTGATGATTTCTCCATCTATCTGCATCCCCCATACTGCTGGAAGAATAAATAGTGACAGTGAACGTTCTGTCACAGGGCAATTGGGATGGCTTGGTCGCCTGAGCACAATCAGATCTATGATTTTACATACAGGAAAGACCAATTTGAAACAAGGAATGATTAAATACAAGAGAGAAAAACTACCCCAGAGCAGTTCTGCCTCTTCCTACCTGCAACCATTATCACATGCTCATTCTATCTCATGGTCAGGGATGATCGAACTGAAATTAATCTAAGAGCATTCATATATGATACTCCCATCCATTGTGAGAAGCTCATCACCTGCAGCTATTCCTGCTCTTTTACTCACATGGCTCTAAAATGAGACTGAAGGTGGATGGATTGTCTTCTCATCCTCCTTTGTACGAGAAGTAGTTTAGCATCAGCTAGTAGTTAACAACACCACCATTAGACATGTTTCTTCAGCAGAAGGTCAACAAAACTTCCCTGAAGAAATGTGACACCCTGTTCTACAGAGAGAAAATGGAGAAAAGAATCAGAGGTACAATCCGTCTTAAAAGGGGGTGACTTCATTGAAACTCTTGTCTTTGTCCGTACATTCTTAAGCAAAATTAAGCAAAAACTCTGGCTTACTCTGGAACAGTTTCATCCACAACACATGTGCAGAGCTGTATACAGCAAAGGCACCGAGTTCTGTACTCAAAGGGAAGTCAGGCACTTTTCCTGACCTTTTTCTTTACAGAGACTTTAACTGTCTTTTCCCACCCATCTCCAAATGTTGCAAATGGCCTACAGTCACACATGCTTTTCTTCTTGTCCACCTGGTGCTCTCTTCCTTTCTAACTCATTCATTCCAGCAATCTCCTAGAAGGTGGGCTTGGTTTTTTTTCAGCTATAATCTCTCAAACTTATCTTTAATTAAATAACTGTTCTCTACAATGTCTCAACCGATCTTGTAGACTGTCGCAGGAATGGAATAATGTAACTTTCTGGGGTTCTTTTTGGCACTGTGTAGGTAATGTGGTGTCCCTCAGATTACTTAATTACTGCTAAAGCCTAGTTCAGCTATGAGGCTGGTTGCTAGCTATTCAGCTCTCCTGATTGTGGAAAATTTCGTCTCCTTGTACCTGGAGAGAACAGTCTACATGCAAGGTTTTTAGAGTCACCCCAAAGGCTCCCACCTGGTAGAGGTTTTTTAATGTGGGATGGTGATATTACATAGCACAGTGAAATGCACTTACTGGAAGAGTCTCAACATGCATCATGCATGAGGCTTATGCAAGTGCTGTGTATTTGCTTAGACATTTTAGTATGGGTGACAGGGTAAGTAATTTTAGGACATGGAATACCTCCTTGCATGGAAATGGAAGTTGGTAAGTCTGGAGAAGCAAACTGGGTCGGGATAGAGGAGGGAGTGAGCCAGGTACTACAGGTTTGCTTGCCCTGGAATGGGATTCTGCTGCATCTATTTTAATCACTTGGAAGCTGTTGTTTAATGTTGCTTTCACGTTTGTGGTGTGGTAAGTCATATTTGGCCGTGTTGTGAGAAGCGATGCTGTGAGACTGTTTGTGCTGTGCTGATGAATGCCGTTAAAATAGCATCAAGATGATTAACTACTAACTCATTCAGCAAGAGCCTCTCAGCTTGCAGAAGCTCTAAATCAACAGACAGAGGGAAAACAAACAAGCAAACAAATAAAACAGCCAGAGAAAGTAGGAAAATGAAAATTAAAGCCACAGCTACCTGCAATGAAAGCCAAAAATCCCAGAAATGATGATTTATAAATTCCCAGTGATTCTGCTGTCTGAGCACCCTCTAGTGGTACACGGTTGAAAATAAACAGCTCCAGAAATGTAAATGTGATTCCACAGGGATAAAATAAACAGAAAACGTAGTGTCTCATTGACTTTGTTTGGACAATTAATCACTGTATATGTGTTTTCATTTGGATGACAGGGAAGTAACTCAACACAATTTCGTTTTTTATCTCCTGGCATTGTGTTCCCAGCATTTCCTTAATTTTCATGTCATCTGACTGGCTAAAGATTTCTGTTCATTCAAAAGTATTCTAGCAATTTGTTTCAAACTCACTTCCTTGGGAATGAGAGATTAGAGTAAAATAAAAATAATAACCCCGTATAACAATACAGAGGGAAGATATGGAGGGAATAGAAGTTAATTCCTGTGGTATCAAGGTGTATTTTAACTTAATCGCAGATACTGACTGTTGAACTTGTTTGGTTTGAAGATAAGGCTATTCACTGTTTTGCACTTGTATTTAACCTGGAAAAAGAGTGGAGACTGGTCTAATCATGCAGTGATCACATATCAGAGTGATCACATATCACAGCCATCACATATCACAGCCATCACATATCACAGCCTTATAGTTCAATAATTTTCAGGAATTTAAAAAAAAATTTTATACACGCACAGAATATGCTTCATGTTTGCTCTTTTCCACAAATTTTTTTACTTATGGTCTGTTATCAGTTGGGTTCAACATACAAAAACTACATGTTACTAAGTCCATAGTGCCACAACTATGAATTATATTCACTGTTAAAAAAAAAAGTCATTCATCCCAGATAGTGTGAGATGTCTTACTTCCTATGGAAATTTCCTATACTTAAAAGAATTCTAGATCCAGCAGACATTACACCTGGAGACTCTGCCATAGTGAAGGCATTTGTTGTCTTGAAGAGTTGAACTGGTGGTGTCAGGCAACACTTCAGCTCTTTTGTTCTCCTACCTCAGGGACTGTGGGCAACCTTCTCCGAGGCAGCACTAGCTTATGCAAAGAGAACAGCTTCAAGAAAAACAGGTATCTGTAACTATAGGGGAGACATAACATCCTGGAGCATCAAATCAGTCCTACAGGAGGGCCTAGGCTCCTTGAAGAGGAGGACCATAGATAAGGCTCCCTGAATCTGAGATATATATCTTTGGCACCTGTCTTGCCAAGTAACTGGATTTGGCCAGCCAGCAATTACAAAAAACGGTGGCTTCAAAAGGGAAAAAACAGCTCTGCCAGACTGCATCCCCAAGAGCTCCTGGCCTGTGTAAGGAGATATGGAGGCATATTTTCTATTAAATCATATAGCTGAAGACACCCTCAACATGCCTTGTCCTCAGTACTAGGACTCTTGCCTCCACC
>NW_010400771.1:610-6872 GCF_000710305.1 Buceros rhinoceros silvestris | reverse complement strand
ATGAGGAGGGTGGAAAACACACTCCACCACTACTGCACCTTACCTAACTGAGCTTCCCACACTAGGGAAAAAATTGTTGATGAGTATATTGCTGTTGATTCCTGTGGAAAAGAAATGTGTTCTCAGGGTTATGGCTTGAGAAGAAAAAATGGAAAAGATCTATACGCTGGATGAAAGGCATGGAGGACAATTACAGAATCACCGAATCACAGCATCACAGAACTGTTTTGTTTAGCAGAGATCTTTAAGATCATCAAGTTCAACTATTAATGCAGTACTGCCAGGTCACCACTAAACCATGTCCCTGGGTGCCATACCTAAACATCTTATAAATATCTCCAGAAATGGTGACTCCACCACTTCCCTGGGTGGCCTGTTCCAATGCTTTACAACACCTTCATGAAGAAATTTTTCCCAATAGCAAACTTAAACCTCCCCTAGTGCATCTTGAGGCCATTTCCTCTTGTCCTATAGCTTGTCACTTGGGAGAAAAGACTGGCTACAACCCCCTTTCAGGGAATTGTAGAGAGATAAAAGGTCCTCCCTCAGCCTTAAGGCTAAACAACTGCAGTTCCCTCAGCTGTTCCTCATAAGACTTGTGCTTTAGACCCTTCAGCAGCTTCATTGCCCTTCTTTGGATGTGCTCCAGCACCTCATTGCCCTTCTTGTAGTGATGGCCCCAAAACGGGACACAGTATTCGAGGACACAGCCTCACCAGTGCCAAGTACAGGGGCACAATCACTTCCTCTTGCTGGCCACACTATTTCTGATAGAAGCCAGGGCACCCTTGTCCTTCTTGGTCACCTGGGCACGCTGCTGGCTCATACTCAGCTGCTGTCAACCAGCACCCCCAGGTTATTTTCCATTGGGCAGCTTTCCAGCCGCTCTCCCCCAGGCCTGTAAAGCTGCAGGGGGTTGTTGTGACCCAGATGCAGGACATGGCACTTGGCCTTGTCGAACCTCATAAAACTGACCTCGGCCCCTCAATCCAACCTGTCCAGATCCCTCTGTAGAGCATCCCAACCTTCAAGCTGATTCACACACCTGCCTAACCTGGTGTTTGTTGTCTACAAACTTACTGTGGGTGCGTGCACTTGATCCCCTCGTCCAGATCACTGATAAAGATATTGAAGAGAATGGGCCCCAACACTGAGCCCTGGGGAACACCACTTGTGAATTGCTTTCCTAAGTAATTAAAAAATCCAAGATAAAATACCACTGCAAAACTCTCCTCAACCTGGAAGGTGGAGATCTAAATTATGGAATATTTCAGACGGTTAACAATATCTTGTCACCTGACTATTGCTCAGAGTCCTGAATACAGTCACAATCCACTAAAAATGCACATTCCATCTTAACCAGTGATCAGCGGAGGGAAAAATCAAAGTGAAGACCCCAGGAAATATGTCCAGTTTCCAATTATCCCTTACTTTTCCATCGTCTCCTTACATAAGTAAGAGAAATAACTTCTACCTTGGTCATAATTTCTGCAGCCAGAAGGGTCATTTAAAATCTTTCTCAAGTATTTGAGAAATACAAGCTGGAAAAAAAAAGTCTTCATTACAGTTAATTACAGTTAAAATGGACTTGGAAGAGAAACTACTCATATTTTAAAGGCAGCATGGAAAAAAAATTACTGAGAGTCACACCCTTACCTGCACTTACCTTGGTTTGCATTGGTGGAACCCTGTTGCCTTCAGAAGAGTTTATCTCCCTTTCTACTCCTCCAAGTGAGATAAGAATCATGCCCACAGCCTACCTGCCCACCCTTGCCATGATGATGATGATAATGATAATGAAAAAGTTAATGGACCTGGAGTCAGTGATAAAAATTGCTTGTACCTAATACTAATTTTCCTCATGGCTGTGAAACCCTCTTTTTTGATGAGAAGGAAAACAAAACAGTTACCAGCTGTTCACATAATGACAAACACTAATAAAGGAACACATGCATGTTAATAGGCTGGGGGGAGGGGAATCAGAGGGGGCACTCATCAGTGTGCAGCTGTAAGCACAAATACTTCCTCTGAGTATTTTGGAAATCTGATAGCAAGTCACGCTGGCAAATAGGCTTGAGACTGAAATCAGACCCAGATAAGGAAAACGGTGCTTCCAGAGCCTGTTTCTAGGCCGGGCCAGGCGAAGATCCATCTGTCTTTCACCATGCTGTTAACAGCATTAAGACAGGTATCCTCAGCACATGTGACATCTTCTAAAAAATTATTATTGCAGTCACAAAAGAACAGTCAAACTGAGATGACCTCATGGGTCCAGCATAAAATAACAACAAAGGGATGTGTGGATCAGAGTTGGCGGGAGAATAACAATGCCCTTTGTATCCTCTGGTCTGTACTTCACGCAAACAAATTGAAGCTTAAAGGCTTGCCTGCATGCAGAGTTGTAGGGTCTTTGTTCAAAGTGTGATTTGAAACCCGATGTAGCTGATTTAGTGCAAAAGCCGGTGAAAATCAGTCTTCCTTTATTTTGAACCCAGCTTATTTTCATTTGGTTTAGGTTAGAAAAGCACAGGCTCATGCTGAAATATGCCATTTGGCCCAAAGTAAGGTCTGCATATAGGCTTACAGTACTCTAATTAACCCACCTCAATGATGTGCTGACAGGACCTGCTCCCAGGTCTTGTAGAGGTCATGGACTTCAGACTACGATAGATGCAAAACCTCTGCTTGCAATTCACTTCCCCCCAGTTTTCTGTAAACAGTCTGAAGGGGTGTTAGGTTCTTGGAAGATCTTAGCAACATGAGTCCTGGCAGCTTTATCAGAAGATAAATCTCTTCAGTTTGTTCACCCTGAGCAATTTTAGGAGGTGTATCATCAAAACCGAGCAATGTTGAAGGATAGGTCGGAGAAAGAGGCCTGCTTAGGAAGAAAATCTTGCTCCAGAGCTTTTGACCTGCTGAGGATTACTTGGCCATGTCCATAGATGCCAACCCACAGGTTGTAGTTCTACATAAACAGAGGTGAGATTGCCAATATAAAGGGGAGTGTTTGGTGTAAAAGAGAATAGATGGTCTAAAACTGCATAGCTGGGTCTATGTTGATTCACATCAGCTAAAAACGCTTTAGAGTTTTTTGATGTGTAAATAGGTCTTTACAAAGGCGTAAACAATTAATTGGAGAGATGCTCATTTACTAGGCTTTTATTTTTCAGTAACAGATGTAGCACTTAAATCAGTACTGCAAGTCGTTATATCAACTTCCAAGCTAGGCTCAGATTGAGGAGAGGCTGCCGGGGACATGTTTTCTCTTGATTAATTTGAAGACAGACTTTGTTTTTGTTGTGGTTTTTTTTTCCTTAAAACAAAGAGGAGTCAGAAGAGAAACATTTACCACTCTATCTCTGTTTCTGCAGGAAAAACATATGCTGCACAGCAGTCAGCACTTCTCAGCAAGGGCAACCGAGACCAACAACATGGAGAGATGTGAAACCAGAGAGGAAATGGAAAACATGATCAACGGAGATAAATTAGAAAAATCATTTAGAAAAACTCAAATTCCTACTAAGTTTTAGTTAGTCTCACAGAATGCACTGAAATGAAATGCAAAATGGGATTCAGCTCCATCAAGATGCAAGGGTTGCACAGTATAGAAGCCAGTGAAATCATATGAATTAATTTAAATCTGAAAAAGTCTTCAGTAAAATAAAAGCTTTGCTTTTGCAACGAATGTAACAGCTGATCTTGAGAGATGTAACGGCTGATCTCGAGAGATGTTCCAAGAACAGGATGAAGTGCAGAGTTAAAAAAAAAAACCTGCAAACACAAGTGTTTTAAAATTTACAATTGAGGGTAGAGATCACTTCAAGAAGTGAACTGATCTGATGCCTACCTGACCCACAAGCTGATCCCTGAGTGATCCAGCAACACTGCTAGGTTGTTCCTGTACATGCTTCCTGCAGTACGCAACATCAGGAGAATAAGGCTGGAAGAAACTCTAGGAGATCTACCTTGACTATCTTCTTGCAGGCAGGGCACAAGACAGGGACCCACTGGGGACTGTTGTCCAAAGTGCTGTTATAAATGCTCACACTGCCTGGATATTTCATGACATCGGCCCATGGAACAGGAAAGTTTTCAAAATCCTGTCATCTTTTGCTGCATATTAGGCTCACCGTACTTGTTCTTTCCCTCGTAGATTTGGAAGATAACAGGTTACTATTCTCTTCAAAACAATGACTCTGAAGACTTTGCCCATGTCTACTCTTCTTTTTTTCTTCTTTTTCTTTTTCAGACAAACAAACCAACAAGACAGCTTGACCTCCCAACAATGTTTTCTAGTCCTCTAGTCATTCTTGCTATGGTTCTCCAGACTGCTTCCAACTTCTGGCACAGTACAAGGTGGGCAGTGGGGATTCACAGAAAAAAAAAAGGTTTTTGAAGGCCAAATGAATGCTTAGGCTGTTAAGATGAAGCTGCAATATTTGGGAAAACCACTGCCATTCACTGGTAAAATCAGAATTTTGCAGAATTTCTAGCAATCTTTCTAGATGCGGTCCAAGGGGTCTGGTTCCGCACAAGCAGGAGGGCCGAGATATGTAAGTCACTCTTCCAACTTGAGGAAAGCCAGGTCTCTTGTCCCCTTGATCATCAGCCAGACAAGCAGCCTTATTTTCAGCAGTGACTGCAAGGGTGTTGAATATCACCAGATCGGTGATAACAGACTTTCTGCAACCCTTCACTCTGCCACAGCTCCCTATTACAGGCCATGTCAGGCCAGTTGCAGAAATCTCTTGTGCACCTGGGAGATGGTGTACAGGTGTGCTTCCCTGTGCCAGTGCTCTGACCTTAATCCCCAACGACACGGCTGTGCTGGAGATGAAGTGGTCTCCACCTTTTGCATGCCTTGTAATAGCATTGCTGCCCTATGGGAAGGAGGCAATGGTATGCCAGTGCATAGCTACTGCATTACCGCTTCAGACAAGAAGCAGCAATGAAAAGAGAAAATTTAGCCCAGGGAAAATTTATCCATATGGAGTTGCAATTCTCAAGGTTGGAATTTAGTCAAAATAATTCAATGTGTGCTGAAAAGCTTATGAAACTCGAACAACCCAAAGACTCAGGGGCAGGGGAGACCTTATAGTGACCTTCCAGTACTTCAAGGGGGACTACAGAAAAGATGGGTAGAGACTCTTTATCAGAGAGTGTAGTGATAGGACAAGGAGTAACGGTGTAACCTGAAAGAGGGTAGATTCAGATTAGGTATTAGGAAGAAATTCTTTATGAAGTGTGTGGTGAGACACTGGAACAGGTTGCCCAGAGAAGCTGTGATGTCCCCCTTCCTGGAAGCATTCAAGGCCAGCCTGAATGTGGCTTTGAACAACCTGATCCAGTGCAATGTGTCCCTGCCCACGGCAGGGGAGTTGGAACTAGATGATCGTTAAGATTTCTTCCAACACAAATCATTCTTTGACTCCATGTTTCTATGACTTAAAAACAATAGCTGACTGAAATCATAAAAGAGTCATTTATTCAGCTGTTGGCACCACTTGCTGCAGCTTCTTCAGCCTCATGTTCATCCACGAATTGCAGCTGCACTGCTGTAGCACAGATGGTGCAGTGCAGGCAGCATGGGAATCCTAATGGTGAAAAGAAGGGACGGTTCAAGGAAAAGCGTGGGCTTTTTGGTGCAGACCAGAAGATGAGGAGAAGAGCTGACAGTGGGGAAAGCGAAAGCGAGGAGAAAAAACCTGATTCACTTGCTTGTTAGCTAAGCACGTTCTCTCCTTGCAAGAAAAATTGTAGAGGGACTTCAGAATGATGAAGGGTATGAGAATATAATTATACATCAAAGTGTGAATGAAGAAAATTGCTTTGAAACAACACTGTGAGCATCATGCAGTTAACTATTTTACAGCTGCAACTTCTCATAAACGCTCAGGGAACTGTAGTTCCAGCATTTCTGCAACACTCGAGGACCTGACTACAGTGTTAACGACAACTCCTCATGTTCATCTTGCATGTGATCTATCAAGTGTGCTCAGCCACGTTTTGGCTTCCATTCTGAAGGTCTAGGGCTGGGGACCCATTTCTCTCCTTACTAATACTAGTGTTGCTTTTAAACCAGTATCTATGGATCTTGTTTTCTTTTGGGGCTGTTTGGCCTCTGGTGATGTTGTCCTGTGACAAGCTGCTCCTGAGCTATAGGGTACGTCTTCTACCAACTCAGGGGAACACCAAAATTCTCTTAGCTTTCTCATAACTCCTGAGCCCACGGCAAGGCTGAGCCCACGGCAAGGCTGAGCCC
>NW_010400771.1:0-211 GCF_000710305.1 Buceros rhinoceros silvestris | reverse complement strand
CAGCCACCAGCATGGCTGCGACCGCGGCAAGGCTGCGCAGACCGCGGCAAGGCTGGGACCACGGCAAGGCTGGGGGAGCTCACGTCAAGGCTGGCACCACGTCAAGGCTGGGCAGCTGCCGCACAGCCCCGGCCGTTCGCAGATGGGGAAGTGAAGGAGGAAGAAACGGAGCTCGCAGCTCCCACAGCAGGCGCGGGTGGCGGTCCAGGGT
>NW_010400770.1:45443-54688 GCF_000710305.1 Buceros rhinoceros silvestris | reverse complement strand
CGGGCCCGCGGCAGGCTGCGCCTCCGCGGGGTTCCCGCGTTCCTTCGCCTTCCCCGCTTCTTCCGCTCTTATTTCACCTGTTTTCGCCCTTCCCCTCCCTTTTACCCCTTATTCTTTTCCCCTTTCTTAATTTTCCGCTTTTTTGCCTCTTCGTCCTTTCCTCCCCCCTCCCCCCACTGCGCTTTTTTCTCCTATTTTTCCTTCTTTCCCCTTCCTCTCTCCTTTGTCCCCCTTCCCCATCTTTTTTTTTCTTCTCATTTTTTCCTTCCTTTTTTGGCTAGTCTTCCTCTTTTTTCCTCTCTTCCCTTTTCCTCTTTCCTTTCTTCCTTTTCCTCTTTTTCCTGCCTTCCCCCTTTCTTCCACCTTTCTCCCCTACATCCCATTTTCCCCCTTCACTGTTTTCCCCTTTTCCTCCCTCCTCTTTTTCTTTGCTTCCCTTTTCTTTTTTCATTCCCCCTTCTAGCCTTTCCCCCACTTTTTCCTGGTTTCCCATTTCCTTCTTTTTCTCCATTTTTCCCTTTTTACCCCTTGCCCATTTTTAACACCTTTCCACACTTCTTCTCCCTTTTCTGCTACCACCTTCCCCCCGTTTATTTTCCTTTCTTTTCTTTCCCTTTTGCTTCATTAATTTCTCTCCAGATTTCTTTCCCTTTTTCCTTTGCTCTTTTCTCCTCTCTTTTTTTTTTATTATTTTTTATTTTTCAGATCATTGCAATGAGCCGTAAAGAAACTGAGACTGAGGAAAGCAGCAAAGCTTGATTTTCCATTTTCACCCCCCAGCCGATGCCATCACCAGGGGGTGCCTCCAGCTCCAGAGGGAGAAGCTTGCAGATCCACAGCCTGCAGTGCAAAGGCATCTCTCACGTCTTTGCAGAGCCCTGGGGCTCTCTGCTGGGTTCAGCCCTCAGAGACGCTGTGGAGGGTGGTGGGAAATGGTCCTGTTAGCGGGGGTGGTAGGTAGAGGCACAGGAGGTGGCTCAGCATTGCCGTGAGCTCTACAGGTGGGTTGAGCTGAGCTGCAAAAGTGACTCACCTGCTGCTGGGAGAGGGCGGGAGTGGTTGGTTGGGGCATTTGGCTTTGGAAATTGCTGCTTGGTTAGAAGGCGTTAGATGGACCGAAGTTGCCAAACCCCAACCTGTTTCAGTGCATCTGTACGTCCTCTCTGCCCTTCTCCCCAGAAAAAGAA
Organism: Buceros rhinoceros silvestris; assembly: GCF_000710305.1. Classification (NCBI taxonomy): domain Eukaryota; kingdom Metazoa; phylum Chordata; class Aves; order Bucerotiformes; family Bucerotidae; genus Buceros; species Buceros rhinoceros. The sequence continues at coordinate 53,501 of NW_010400770.1, read as the reverse complement.
AAGTTCCAAGGTGCAGGTCAGTGACGTGACATTTCTGGATTTCTCTTTTTGGAGGAACAGCTCGAGACCAGACTGACCTGCATTTTTGATGCAAATGTGGAAACCCCTCCCCTCTCCAGCACGATGTGCAGCATTTCATATCGTAGTAAGAACAATGCTCTTTTCAACTCAAGAGCAACCACAGGTACAGGTTTGCCTTAGCGTGAAAACCCAAGTAAGTCCCATAATTACAGGTAACAATAACAAAAATAATACCCTCCTGGTTGCTCCTTTCTCCCCAGTCCTGCTAGGTTTTCAAGCTCAAACAGATGGACAGATTTATTGTCTTTTAAACCACCTGCCAAGGAAAGAAAACAAAATCCTTGTATTTGGGAGGCTCTGGAGGCAGCTCCTTATTTCCAGGCTATTCCAGTTACTGACAGGACCAGGAAACCTGCTCATTTTTAGGGACAGGATTTAATGGTTAAAGTCTTAAAGTTACAGCCAGTCTCTAGCTCTAGTGAACAAATCACTAAAGCATTCACTTTTTAAATATCACATGAAAAGCGTGAGAAGAAACAGTTTTGTTTCTTTTTTCCCCCTTTATGGAAAGACCTGAGCTTTTGTTATTATCCGAAAGACCTTTTTTCCTTTTTTTTCTTTTCTTTTTCCTTTTGCATTTGATATGAAAAATCCCAGTGTCTCTTGCTTCCCATCATCAGCCTGATGGTGGCTTATAACTGCCAGTGTAACAAAAAAAAGAAAAAAAGACAAGATGTTAATTACCTCAATTAGTTGTACAGCGATTTGAACAGGCAGCAGAACTACAGAAAGCTCAGTTTGGATGGTGAAATGACAGAGGAGTGGCCGATTAGCTGGTCCCTGCATCCCACCGCTAATATTAGCCCTTCCGTGTTTGCTTGTTTCATTTATTCGTGCAGCCTGAACGCTTTCAAGTAGCCTTTTAAAGACACATTTCCCTGGGCGGGAGGAGAAGGTACGGGCAGATGCTGCTCTTCGGTTTCTTCGCAGGGTCAATCTGAAGGTTTTGCGTCTCGTGACAGAGGTTTTACGGGAAAAGTCTCAACCGCTTTCGAACGGTACGTTTTGCCCTGTGGGCTGCCCTGGGTGGAGGCCCAGCCAGTCCTGTGTCCTGTAGGCACCAAGTGACCCCCACGGTGCTGGCAGCAGCCTTTGTGTTTGATTCGAACCCACCTTCTGCTCATTTCATCCGACGTCCCCAAATCTTCCGCTGCTGGTGAACACACATTCCCTTCTCCACGTGGCTTAAGGTTTTGTACCAGTGTCTCTTTGCAGACTGAAAAGTCCCGTGCTCTCTGTCCTGGCATCCAGACTGTACCTTTGGCACCTGTTTTGTCATCGTCTGTAGCTGTTCTTGTCCCTGTGTGTCCTCTCTGGGACGAGAATGGAAGCCAGGAGGATCCACAACTTTGATGCACTGTGTGTTTATGGAGTGATATAGAATCTTAGAACTTTGTACCAGTGTCTCTTTGCAGACTGAAAAGTCCCGTGCTCTCTGTCCTGGCATCCAGACTGTACCTTTGGCACCTGTTTTGTCATCGTCTGTAGCTGTTCTTGTCCCTGTGTGTCCTCTCTGGGACGAGAATGGAAGCCAGGAGGATCCACAACTTTGATGCACTGTGTGTTTATGGAGTGATATAGAATCTTAGAACTACTTAGGGTGGAAAAGACCTTTAAGCTCATCGAGACCATCCATTCCTCCAGCGCTGCCAGGTCCCCACTGACCCCTGTCCCTCACCACCACCTCCACACGGCTGGGAAACCCCTCCAGGGATGGGGACGCCGCCACTGCCCTGGGCAGCCTGGGACAGGCCTGCACAACCCTTAGTGATGATCACGGTTTAAACCTTTATTTTTTTTTTTTTTTGCCTTGAGGGGGTGTGCCCCCGAGGGATGGGGACGCCGCCACTGCCCTGGGCAGCCTGGGACAGGCCTGCACAACCCTTAGTGATGATCATGGTTTAAACCTTTATTTTTTTTTTTTTGCCGTGAGTGGGTGGGGACAGGAGCATTCCTAAGGATTAAGCGGGTGTATTCTGATACTGAGATGTATTTCCCCCCAAGGACGGTTCTGTTTCCAGCCATCTCTGTGTGAATCAATCAGGTATGTTGTGGGAGATTTGCTTCACTTTCCATTAAACCGCACTGAAGTTCAGCTTTGATTTCGCTCCTCTGCTGGGAGGTTGGTACTCACCCCGCTGTGTTTCCATTCGCCTTATGTCTGCAAAAGCTTTTACTAGTCTTCAGGACTGTGAGGTGAGGTGGGGAGGGCAGTAGCTGCTTGGTGTTGAGCAGGCTTTCTGCTCAGATTGATTCGCCTTATGTCTGCAAAAGCTTTTACTAGCCTTCAGGACTGTGATGTGAGGTTGGGAGGGCGGTAGCTGCTTGGTGTTGAGCAGGCTCTCTGCTCAGATTTCAGCTTTGATTTCGCTCCTCTGCTGGGAGGTTGGTACTCACCCCGCTGTGTTTCCATTCGCCTTATGTCTGCAAAAGCTTTTACTAGTCTTCAGGACTGTGAGGTGAGGTGGGGAGGGCAGTAGCTGCTTGGTGTTGAGCAGGCTTTCTGCTCAGATTGATGTAGCAGACTAGAAGGCAGGTTTTTTCTCATCTCGGTCATGAACAATTCAATAAAGTCTTGATCTAATTCCTCTTCACATCAGTAGCAGCACGGTTACTTCAGTGGTAACTGTCTTGGGCTGGTGCATCTTCCCTGTGGCTGCCTTACCTCATTACCATTATTCAACCCTCTTCTTTAAAGGTAATTAACGTCTGAGCTGAGGCATCCCTTGTAAAACGGCTTATCTTTCCGGGTATCGCTTGGGGAAATACCATACGAACGAACATAAGAAATTTGGGTGGAGGGTAATAGCAGAGGTAAACACAAGCAACTGTGTTGTTCTCTGGCTGTGGTTTTTCCTCTCTGCCCTGGCAATCAGAAATAAAAAGACTATTAACAGCAGCATCTAGAAGGACAATATCTGAGAGCTGATTCATGCGGCGGTTGCTGAAGGCTGGGTTGGATTTGCTGTTCTGTGCCCTTGGGGTTATGTTCCCCATTTAGCTTTCTCTCCAAACCCAGCACAGCGCATCTGTTCTGCTTTGTGCTGTGTGACTTTATTTAAATGAAGCCACAGCATCGCACTCGGTAAACACACTGTGAAAGGTATTTCTGTGTTATTTGTGTTGGGATTAGAGGCCAGAAAACATGCACTGTGTTGTTTTGCAAAGGCAGCAATTACATCCACATACGGGACCTCATTATTTGCAAAATCTAGCGTAAACAATGGGTGATTTCCTGTGTGTTAAGTCCCCTTGTTTATCAGTCACTGGAGAAAGACTTTCTGCCTTGGTGGGTCTAAGGTGGTATTTTATTCCATCTCTCCTTTTGGATTTCTTTCTGTGGGTCTCCCCTGATTTATTATGAACGCCTTGAGCTGGTTTAACCAGCATCATTCCACGGCTGTACAGGCAGATCTCTCGGTTTACTCCAAGTATTTATTCAGAAGAGTCTCCTACACCAATGCCGTAAGGAATACACGAATTTAACAGCCTTAGTTTTCAAAATTACCTTCTGTTGATCTGTGCACCCATTTCTGCCAAGAAGTACAGACACGAGATCCAGGAGGACACCTTGTCTGTAAACCTGCTGGGACACTGAGCCAGAGTTACTTTCCAAGTCTTTAATTGCAGCAAGAGAGATCTTCATACCTTTCTTACATCAGAGCAAAACCCAGTCCACAGAGCCACCCCTGGAATGAAGAGTGGGCAGTATTTCATTCTACAATTTATTAATGAAATTTGGCAGGTGTCTTGCTTAAATTTAAACAGCATGACGAGAAGCTGTTGGGTACTAAACGACACTTCAGTACTAAAAAGAGAGAATAGCATAAGGTGATGGCTGTTGGGTGAAAGCAGAAAAATTTGAAAGGGGAATGAGACCTGCAACCCCTCAGGTTAACAGAGGTGAATAACGACCCTAGCACGCTCCTCTCGGTTTAATGTTTTCCACCTCTCTGTGTTTTTGCATCGTGACCGGATGCCTTTCAAGGCAGAGGAGCTCAGGACAGGGCAGCTGAATGAAATACGATGGCCTGGGAGGTGCATGAGTATGGGCTCTAGCAATCCCTTCATGGATGCATTTATTTAATTGTGGGTGTTTAGAATTTAAGTATTTCCACCTAAGCACATTTTATCTAATCTGTTTTGCATCCTTTGGGAGAAGTGACTTGGGCCCTGGACTCTGTTGACTACATTGACTAGATCTCTACTGGCTACATTGATTTCTGAAGATAGACATGGACTGTAGGTGTTTGTAGACAGACATCTACAGTCACCACTCGAAGTCAGCCGCAGGGAAACGCGGGATTTTGAGACAACAGGAACAATAGGAACGACAAAGAGACTTAGACAGTCTTCAATTAATTAATTTTATTGCCTAAAATGGCTTTGCTGAATGATTTTCTCAGCAGATGTAGACAGCTGATGAGGTGTCGTTCAGTGTAGCTGGGCCTTCAAACAGCCAGCCCAGCCCGGATTACTGCTGTCCTCACCATTCACAATTCGGGTTACTCTGAACCAAGCCCAGCAAAAAGAGTTAAGAACCAAGGCCATGGCACTTCAATGAAAAATATTTCATGCATGTCCAGGGAGATATTGTGTAATGGTGAAAAAGCGTTCAAAAGTGAAGATAAACAAGGTGCTAAAACTGAAATGAGCTGCCTAATGTATTTGTATACAGTTGTCAGCTTTATGAACAGTCCATAAAATATATATTGTGAACCTCTGTTACAGCTTACGTGTAACTATCGAAACCAGAGGAGTTAGAACAACTGAAACACTAACCGGTTGTTTCAGTGAATGAACGAGGGGACTGAGCGTAGGAAAAATACATTTGATTCAATGGTTCCACAAGAGCAATTGCACAAACCAAAAATACTGGAATGGGCGCCAGATTTTCAGCTGGTGCGAACCAGTCATATCATATCATGTCGTGTCATGTCCATGGGATTATCTTGGTGGGGGGTTACCCTCTGGAGGTCTAATCCTCTGAATATAGACGGTACTTACCTTTTACTCAAGCAGCACTGCACTATGAGTTTATTAACAATTATTATTAATTTTTATCTGCGTATTTTTTTAGTGTTTGCAGCCTCCAGTTGAGGGTCAAGATCATACTGTGCTGAGCTAACGCTGAAAAATTAGGTTTTACTCTTTCGTACTTATGGTATTAGTAAAATACAAGCTACAGAAGGTGGACTCAGTCTCATGAGGCGGTACTGTCAAGGTCAAAAGTTGTAGGTCACAATATTCTTTCCTGGCCTGTTCTCAGTTTTTTTGTGGCTGAAGAATACCCGAACAGGGTACTGCCCTTTTAAAAGCCATGAGCTTTGAGTGCTACTAACCACACTTCGTCAGAAGCACTACGGGCATAGGTGCCGCTTAGTCCTCCAGTCTGTTGTATAGCTATTCACTGAGGTCTTCAACACGTCACTGTGATTTATTAATATTTTTTCGTGAGTAGAGCAAAAGAGAGAACCCTTAGGATCACAGTAAATGAGGCCATTAAGGAAAGGGACACAGAAAAATTACAAGCACTGATTAAGACAGAGAAATCGAATCCTCACTGTACTGTTTATGCACAAATCCAGCAAAGGTGATTTGCCACGTCTGAGTTCACCCACCAGAAAAAACTCTGCTTTTCGAGAATGTGTACTCTCCATTCTCCTACCTTAACTGTGATCCTAATTCCAAGTACCTCCACTGGAAGGCATCTTTCTTCCGCTCATCATCTGAATTCTCTCCAAGTATATGATACCCTGCTTCATAAGGAGATGTCATCCACAAAGGTTCCTTAAAGGCGAAACTTCAGCCGTGAAAACCACTGCCCGTTATTGCTGGCTGTGACGCCAACCATCCAGAGCACTGCTGTGGCATTGCAAATGGTTCAGATAAGAGCCCTGAGAGCAAGCAGTAGCAGAAGGCTCCTTCCCTCCTGCAAAGCACGATGAGCCCCACCTGCTTGGTTTTATGACGAGGGGGTGAACGGAGCCTCAAGTGAGTTGAGCCTCAAGAGATATTCAGCAAACCAAATGTTTGTGCAAGATGAGCTGGATTTCTCTCCAGCTCTCCACTGTCAGCTATGTGTCAACACTGAGACCTGGTGCCTGGATCTGGAGTTGAATCCAGCCCAAGATATTTAGTGACTTTGGTTATCCTGAGATCCAGAGGAGCAGCTCTTGATGGTCCCTGTTCATCTCCTAGCTATGGCTCTGCTGTTCAGTGAAGCACAGAGACTTCTCAGCTAGCTCCCCGATTGTCACAGCAGCCCAGTTCGGTGTGGTGTGCCCATATGTACAGATACCAGTGTGGCCCTGGGAGCAATCTAAAGCAAGTTGACCACCATCCAGAAGAGCTAAAAGCTCAGACTTCTTCCCGTTCTGTCCCCAGCTATCCCCAACAGTTATCCAGTGGAGAAGTTCTCCCTGAACTGTCCAACGACTGTCTTCCCCTGTCCAAAGACATATCTTCCTAAAGCTATGAGAGCAGCAAAAGTGGGTATGTCAGAGCAGAATGTGAAACATCTGAAGAGCTGAGTGGAATGTTTCGATTAAAAGGATCTACTTGATACCAGCGGACTATGGTCTTGTCCTTGGTCTCTGGGGCAAGGGCAAATTATCCAGCTCCTGTTGCTCAACCCACGCTGTAAGATAAAGATGATAATAATTACCTACCAAATTCCCAGGAGAGTTAAGGATTAATTGCTTCATACTACTCAACATTTATTTTCAGACAATCAATGCCACTGGGAGCAGAAAAACAAGCTTTGCAATTACTATTACATATCCACGGGGACCACTCACTCATGGAGTGCTTGGATAGAACAGTTTTCTTAAAAATGATTTTTTTTTTTTTTTTAAATCTTATTTACGGTTGTGCAGAAAAAGAGAAACTCTTTGGGCTCAGGAAGAACAAACCAAAAAATCTGTGCAAACAAACAAGTAAAAACTTTCTCTGAACTCAAGATGGCAGCCTGCTGGAACTGGAATGAATTAAGGTGAGTAGAAACCCACACGCTGTTAAAACAGCGCTATTTGCACCAGGAACGTGGTAGAACCACTCCAGGATACACGACGTGCTAAAGGCACAGAAGAAACAGGGTACCTGCCTCTCCCTCCCTACTTCCTCCTCAGAAGTTTGCAGAGCAAAGAAAGAGAGAGGAGGCGGTAACGGAGCGTTCCGTACACAGAGAGCTGATAAGTAGAATACCCAGCACCGCTACAAGCAGATCTCTCAAGACAAACTGTGTCCAGGGGAGGTAGGTTTCCTCCCAGGTCGTGGCTGCTCAAGAGTCTGAGAGCAGAAGCCACATGAAGCAGGGCAACCAGCTTATTGGTTGATACCAGAGATGGTACAAGCTAAGAGCTTGGGCTAGAACATGATGCTCTGGAGGCTGAGATAAAGTCTCCGCCGTATCATCAGAGGATGTGACACAGCTGATGTCTTTGTGGAGGAGGCAGGAAATGGAACACACCACACAGCCTGGGCAGATACATCACAGAGCTGCTCTCTACAGAGGCTATTTGTCCCTGGTGTCCATAGATCAAAGCCCCAAAGAGTTTCTGTCTGGATGACGAGAACCTCTGTGGCTGATACCATGGTCTGTGTTTAAGACCTCACCAGCTGAAACCAGGGATTTCTACACTGTAACTCATTTCTGTGATAAATGTTTGATGTTGTTGAATAAATTTTGACATGTCTGTGTAAGCTGACAAGTGCAACACATGATGAATTATGGATTCAGGGCTCTTCCCAAGCTGTCTGCTTGTACTGGTTCTCCAAGATCCCAGCGTCCACCCACCTCTGGCTTTACCAGCTGTGGACAAAGTCTCCAAAACTTCTAAGACTGGATGTGCCTGAGTTTACCGGGAGCCTGAAACCAGGTTGGAGATGTCTGAACTGCCACACTCCTATCAGTAGGAATTAAATTGGAAAAAGGTAAAATTTCCAAGACAGCGTTGTTCATTGCCTTCGTGTTAT
>NW_010400770.1:27270-45402 GCF_000710305.1 Buceros rhinoceros silvestris | reverse complement strand
GAATTAAAGTGGAAAAAGGTAAAATTTCCAAGCCAGCGTTGTTCATTGCCTTCGTGTTATTAATGACGAGCTGAGTGGCCCATTCAGGTGGTTTGGGCACTGAGTGCTGGAGCCCTGAGGAGTCTGGCAGAGCCCTGCAGCACAGTGGACTCTGATCTATGGCTCCACAGACCCTGGGAAGGAGGAGCAGCATGGGAGCCAGCATGAGCTCTGCCCAGCAGAGCATTTTTGGCTACGCTGCAGAGCACTATCCCGTTTTTTCACATCTGCTGGGCTTAGTTGCCTTTTGCCTTTTTTCTAAGCCCAGCCCCAGCGTAAGGAAAGGTCCAGCTGGCATCCAAAGCGCTGAGCATACACCAGGACACCCACTGGGGTTTATCTGTCACAAGAGCTCCTGCCAGTTTTGTTGAATTTATTTTCCACTCCTCTTCTAAAATGAAGAGCAAACTCAGCAGCCTGGCCTGCCTTTGTCCCCCTCTTCTGCCCACAAAGAGGGAGCTCTTCCATCCCAGCAAACAGCGGCCTCGGTCATTTCAGCTGTGTTCAAGTCAAGCGCTGGCACTAGAGCGGCTCAGTTGGCAGCTGGCCAGCTGTGCCGTACGTCCCGGCCATGCGGGCTTTTCCTGCAGACGTTGGTCGGGCAAATGACGCAGCGATCGCAGGGTCTCGCTGGAGCCTGGGGCTCAGGCATGGTGATGGAGAACAGGGAGAGGGGAACACAACCCCTTCAGCCCCCCAGATTGAAGAGGGTTGTTGCAGATCTGCAGGAAACCACCTGAGTCTGAAACTTGCTGGCTGTTGATCCCACACCTCAGAAATCTGCTTGTTTCCAAAGAGAAACAATTAAAGCAGAGACTCTCCTGTGCGCTCACCGCCTCATGCCCCAACCCAACGATGATGAACACCCTTTGTAAGACTATTGATTTTTAGCGTGTTTGTTTAGCTGGAATATCCCGTTTCCAGCTCAAACCTGCTATTCCAAATCCTGCTGGTAGCAAAGAAACGAGAACAGCTCTGCTCGTCCCTGTTTGCTCAGAGATACGGTCTCTTGGAGAGCAAGAGTTCAGCCAGGTATTACGGTTGGGAGCTCTTCCTTCATCCTTCTTACTATGAACCGGATCTTAAAGAAAGATCTATTATCTGCTGCAGTTCGGCGGGTTGAGCTGCTGAACATCACAGTTAAGGGGTTTTATGCTGCTTGCTCGATTCCCTCGTCTGATACATTTCTTATTATCTGCTGCCTCCAGGATATATTTGATGTGTTTATGCAAGCAAATTAAGCATCGTTACTATATGTTAGCAAAACATTACATCTGCTGATGGAGAGAAGTGTTATGTTCTCAGTCCCTTCAATGCATACGAAAAATAAAACTGATTCTGGGGGGAATAAGAAATGAGAGTTCATTCTCTTGAATTAGTGCTGTCTGGGAAGAATTCGTCTGACATCATTTCCAGATCATTCTGATGGGGTTTTTTGTTTTAGCTTTTTTTTTTTTTCCCAGACAACTCTTCTTTCCTTGTAAGCAGAAAATAGTTTCATGCCCCAAACCTGCCAGACTAATGATACAAACCAGGGAAACCCTCTTCTAATCCAGGGGTATTTACAGAATAAATCATGTTAGATTTAACCGGATTGACCACAACAGATTTTCCGTGGTTCCTGTCATTTTTTGACAGTGTAAATGCCAATGGCATAATGATACTTCAGAAGCACTCATTTCCCCGGAGAGGCGCTGGTCTCATTTTCTGTATCAAGAGATGAAGGGGTTAAAGTGTACGGCATTACTTCGCTTCCTGTGAATTGCAACCATCTTCCAGGAGGTTTGGCACTGGCTTTTTCAGGGAAGAAGATTTTTAACCTGTGGATGCTGTTGCAGCCATCTAGAACATACCAGGCATATAAAGACATGCTTCCCATGGAGAGCTAAACATGGTCCAAGAGGCTGACATAATCTATGTCGAGGGAAGAGAAACATCAGACTCCACCCAGGAAACATCAGTGCTTTTAAGTTAAGACAATGGCATTGAATTTATTAAGGTCTCCTGATGTGTAGGATCTGTGCTGGTGTCTCCTGTATTACCTGGTGACTCCAAGAGGGATTTGACAGAGAGGTGACGGGCCTTTCTGAAGGGCAGAAGAGATTTGTTTTGGATTTTTATTCCAGGTTGCTACATCACCATGCCGTGGACTCGCTCCTCATGTAGTAAAGGCTTGGCATAGTCCCACAGGTTCTCTAGGGTTCAACGATGATTTATTTGTTTCAGCGGAAAATATGACCCTGGGCATTTGTAACATAAATCTTCTTTCTAAACACTACCTTATCTCAGTCCTCTCTGTTTTTGCAGTGTCTTCTTTTCTGTGCCCACCTGTCCACCTCTCGGTCTGTAAACCCTTCACAGCACAGTGGTTTTTCATACCTGTGTCTCATGCTGCATCGCACACATTTTTGTCAGCGAACGAGTACTTCAGCTAGGAATAGCCAAGAGCAATCACTCATGCTCCACAGTTTCATGCAGGGTGGGAGTGTCATCTGTGTACTGGTTCATCCCAGGCTGGAGATAGCCTGAAAACTGAGCTGTGTGTGGTTGGCAACAGAACAAATGCTCTAATGCAAAGAGTGAGGACAGCATCAGGCATTCGTGGATGTGCTTGTGGGAAACTCTGTTCTCATGGTTTTGGTCACAGTTAAGACAGGGGACCGACCTTTTTACACAAACACTTCTGCTGACCCCACTGAGATCCTGCTGGCTTCGGGTGCTCACAGATGGCAAGATTCCCAGGAGAAACTGGGAGTGATGGATGCGAGTTGCACATGAAACAATCCACTGACGAGAGCAGCTGGGCTAGAAAACCTGCAGTATCTTTTCTCTCTTTAATGCCACTGGTTCTCAGAGGGTGAATTCAAAGGCAGCTGTGCCGTATCTCACACTGTTTGGGTCGGTGAGTGGGTTGTACTCACTCCGCAGTGACTCATCCCCACCCTGTTCGACTGCAGCTTACCAATTTTCGTTCGCTGATGTGTGTGTTCCAGGCATATCTGATTGCCGGTGCTTGTGGCTCCGGAAACTTGCTGCACCGAGTCTCCACATTTGCCATCAAAGTTATTCAGCAGTATGGGTGGAGACCACAGAACACAGCATCAGATATGTGGATTCAATTTGCAGATCTAAAGATGTTCTGATTTACCCATTTATCCACACCCAGCTCGAACTAAGGTGCTCTGTCACCCTGAATACCAATATAAAGTGTGAGAGTAATCAACTCTAAAACGAAATCCAGCCTTCTGATTTTCTTACAAGTTAGAAAATAACCATTTTAAACAATGTAAAGCTAAAAAGGAGTCTCTTAATAGGGGTTTATAATCAGCTAAGTCTTCGTTTTCAGAAATTATCCACAGTCAGGGAAAAAATCCCGTAGATTTGTTCTAAATTCCAGCTTCTCTAATCCTGTTGAAGCTGGAAAGGTTGTAGTAGGTGCTTAAAGCTAAACATCTGTTCAAACTCTTTCTGGTTTGGGGACTTACTGGGGGCTTTTCTGAGCAGGGTCAAAAGTGTCCCAGATCAGATAAACTGGACTTTGTATCAGAGCACCCATTAGGACCAGACAGGGGTCATGTCCCAGTCATGAACCGCAGGCTGCAAAACGCTCTGCAAGGGACGTGGCTACTTTTAACTCTGCAGTGCAAGCAGGGTGAAATCTCTTTCACCTCGAGGAGGAGCAATGGCATTTATGCCTCCTCTGATCACCTCCTTTCCTCCCTGCAGGGATGGTCCTTGTCAAGGCAGTCCTCAGCAGGATGAGCTTCATGGCAAGGAAATCTCAGCGCCTCTCACCTCATTAATTTCCAGGGAGTCTCTCTACAGGGGAGATCCTCAGGCATGGTCAGGGTAGCAAAACTCAGCATTGTGCTGAGTCCACATCACCCGAGCTTTTCATGCTGTGCAAGGCTTGGTCTATTCCTGGACAGCAAAAGGGCCCTATATATAAGTCAGTATTTACATGGGTTTCTTTAACTGTGGCTGCGAAAGCAAGGACACTCCCTGCCAAAAGCCAGCCTGTAAATTGTGAAGTGTTATCACAGTGCACCGCAATTTGCATTCTTAGATAATCTTCCTGCTTCACTGGAGCCACGGTGTCTTCTGTACATACAAAAGAGCATTGCTCCCCTATACAACCTCTTTGTTGGGCTTTCTGGGTGGAATTTATTTGCTTACACATAAGCGGGCTGTGTCATCTGAGATGCCCCATCACAGCTATGTGAGTGCGGCAAACGATGCAGGATCTGCAGGATTTGCTTTTGTGGATAGGAAGCCAAGTCGGGGCGAGATACGAGTACTGTGCCAGGAGAAGTGTTGGTCTTTCAAACGGTGGTGGTCGTAGTTCCTGAGCTATGGAGCATCATGTTACAGATGTCCGTATGTCTCCCCAGGCTCTTAGCAATCATTGGGAGTTTAATCACTTCAGTGCACAGAAGGATGTAGCTCATCCTGATGTAGACATCTGACAAAAGTCAGGCAAATCTCCTTCAAAATCACTGTACCTCTGTCCTTCAACAGTAATGCAGCTCAGGGATGACAAGTATAGGTGCAGAAACCTAGGCAGTAGATGTCTCGAGCTGGGTGACATAGATGTCACTGGGATTCAGGGTTTTGTTTTCTCCAGCTGGGATTAACTTAACAGAAAACACACGGGGGTCCCACTTGTCTTTCTCCCTGGCAATCTCTCGTCTCCGAGTGCTTGGTCACAGCTACTGGTATATCCTCCAGCTGTACCCTGTGCTCTGGATTTGGCCATGTGGTACATCGCTTCTGGCAACAGAATTGTGGTCTGAATCACAGAGTGGTTTGGGTTGGAAAGGATCATCTAGTTCCAACCTCCCCGCCATAGGCAGGGACACCTTCCACTAGAACAAGTTTCTTAAAGCCCTGTCCAACTCGACCTTGGACACTGCCAGGGATGGGTTACGTACAACCTGTCTGGGCAACCCGGGCCAGTGCCTCACCACCCTCATTGTCCTTCTTATGCTGGAGGCCCCTGACCACAATACTCCAGGTGTGGTCTCACCAGAGCTGTGTGGAGGGGGAGAATCACCTCCCTTGACCTGCTGGTCACACTTTTAACACAGCCCAGGATGCAATTTTCTTTCTGGGCTGTGAGTGCATGTTGGTGACTCGTATTCAGGTTTTAATCCACCAACACCAAGTCCTTCTCCGCAGGGCTGCTCTCCATCCACTCATTTGTATTCGTGCTTGGGACTGCCCTGACCCAGGGGCAGGACCTGGCACTTGGCCTTGTTGAACTTCAGGAAGGTCACACAGGCCCACCTCTCACGCCTGTCCAGGTCCCTCTGAACAGCATCCCTTTCCTCCGGTATGTCAACCACACCACTCAGCTCGGTGCTGTCAGCAAACATGCTGAGAATGGACTCGATGCCACTGTCCATGTCACTGAGAAGGATATCAAAGAACGCTGGTCCCAGTGCCAGACCCTGAGGAACACCAGTCACCACTAGTCTCCACACGAAGATCACATGGAGATCTTAACAATGAAATGCTCCCAGACACTGTGTTGTGGAGGGTTTAGTTTAGAGAGATGGCAAAGCCTGTGATCCGGGACCCTCAGTTCAAATCGGGTGCAGTTCTTCAGCTGTTTCAGTGAGCTGGCGCTTCATTTTTTCCCTTCCATTTGGTTAGATTTCAGGCTTATTTGTTCCACCAATAAGTGCAGTGGTTAAACCAACAGCAAGAATCTGAGCGGAAATTATTTGCATGGACTGAATTCTGCTTTGAGTTGGGAAACAAGGAGACAGTGGCCTGTGGGCTCCTTCAAAGGATAACCACCAGCTTGAGATCCACTGGTACGAGCATGTCCTTTGGTTTTGGTACCTAACCAAAAATGATAAATTATCTTAAAAAACGTAGAGATATTAGTGCAACCCTTTATGTTGCATTCATTTCCAAAGCCTATCAAGACTTCTCCATTTTTCTGTTGTTTAAGGAGAGGGGAAAATCGGGGCAGATAGCTAAAAAATCCATGATTTTTGTTAAAATGGTTTAAAAAACCTCCTTTTCTTACCTAGCTGGGGGTGGATTATTAATCACATTGTGAAAGCAATCTGAAGAGTATTTATAGAGGCTAAACCATAAACCCTTGACATACTGTGTATTTACGATCCTCTTTCACGTGTCTCTCCTAACAGTGATAATATTTGCATAGATACACTACGGAGAACTCGAGACAGCGTTTATTTTCAGGCATATGAACTTTGCATGCACTGCAGTGAGCTCTGTGTGGCAAAACACTTGGGCTATGCACGTGTGACTGCCAGGTTTGCTACTCAGCGTCGTCACAAGGTACGTGTTTGCTCAGGGCTCCATCTCTGGCGACTGGGCTGATTCACGTGACACGTCAGGGAGCGCCAGGACTCTGCTCTCCCACGCTGGCCAGGCGATCCCACTGGGCTGGGCTCCAGCATTGCAGAAAAGTTTCAAGTCCTTCGTCTTTGCGCAGGAGTTGGTGTAAGGAAAGCGTTATCTGGAGTTCAGGAGGTAGCTGGGCTGTCATGCAGACGTAGCCAGCGTTCCAGCGCTGGCTCTAATCAGCACACTATTTATATCCCCAGGCAGTTATTCATGAGTATGCCACACAGATAAGCTAGATCAACAGACAAAATGATTGATTACAGTAGAGGTACCAGGGAAACCTCGCATCAACACGATGAGAAATGAATCCAAAGCAGAACCCAACCTCTAAATCTGGCCAGACTTGGGGAACACGGGTTGCACAAGTGGATGCATTTATGCACGACAAGCTGAATCAGCTCCGGAAGGATGATCCTGGTTTGATCCGAGCAAGGTAAAACATGATGTCCCTTGACTGTCAAATGCCCACAAGGTGCGTTTCTCCTAGGAAGTGCAGTGTTACATACACTCCCAAGGGGAGGTAAATAGATGAGGCCTTTACAGTGAAATGAAAGCATGAGGGAAGCAGGATGTTCCTGGTAATTAATTAATTAATAAACTAATTGGCTAATTTTCTTGGGTACATCACCTCAATGATGTGATTAGTTTACTTCTTTCACCATACCTGGCTGGTCTGCCAGTATTTTGAATTTCTCTGTTCAGGTCTGAGGTGTGTGTTGTTGCCGTTTCAAAACAGCTCTGAATAGGTATCTCGTAGTTGTGAGGAGAGGAGGCCACCTGCAAAGGCAGCACTTTGATAGATGTCGGTGACAACACTCTCTAATTAGCGATCTGGCATGCTGCCATGTAGATAACTTGACAGATGTAGGTATCTACATCTTAAGTTTAGGTATGTCCAAAGCCACGTGTCTTTTGACTGCACAGAGTCATTTACCATACGAGTAAATGGAAATTTATGAGGCACCACTAGTCATATTTAATTCACATCAATCTCCGGTGAAGTCATTGGAATCATAAGGGGGATGGATCTTACTCAGATGTGGTACAGAAATTGAATTGATTTCAAAAATAGAGTAATTTTTTCATCAAACCCCTTATAAAATCAATCTTCCTCTTCAGAATGTAGCCCAAAGGCTTGAAACTCACAGAAATTACTCAAATGCAAAAAGAATGTTTAATTACATGCTCATTTGGGAAGAGAAATGTAAGACTGTCCCTAGATTCATTTTTCAGGCTAATTTAGTAGTAGTGAACGCTCTCTTTTGATGCTGGACTTTAAAAAATATCCAGCATGGAAATTTGCCTTGTGAAAAAGGCTCCGTTTCAGTTATAGCTGTCCAAGTAAAATTTAAATAAGATGTCACCGTACTGAATCAGACCGTGGTCTATCTGATCCCATAGGCTGTCCTTGATAGCGACAAGCATGTGACAGACCTTCCCAGTTACCGAAGCCTCATGCAAGATATACACTGGGGTGTTCAGTCAGCTGTTCATGGCATGAGTATACACTTTCTGTGCGGAGCCACTCGATGGATGTGGTCTCACGTCTCATAGCAAGGATGAAACCCATAACAGCAGGCGAGCGTTGGGGTATGAGCTTTTAAACGTCACGTTCCTTGCCATGTAGTAAAACACCATGGACTCCTTAATCTGTTGAGACCTCAAACGCAAGGAACAGGAGGCTGATCAGCTCGTATCAGTGCCTGACGCATGGGATGCTCCAGTGGAAGCAGAGCAGTGTTACCGCAGCTCAAAACCATCACATCCTGGGTCAAGATAAGTGGGTCAAATGCAGGACATTTCAAACTCGTGGAATAATACAATCGCAGAATACCAGGCTGGAGGGGCTTTAAGGATCATCTGGTCCAACCTTTCTTGGCAAAAATATGGTCTAGTCAAGATGGGCCAGCTGAATCTTGAAAGTGTCCAGTGCTGGGGAAGCCACCACTTCGCTGGGGAGATTATTCCCATGGCTGATTGTTCTCATTGTGAAAAATATTCCTCTTGCGTCCAGTCAGAATCTCCCCAGGAGTAACTTGTACCCGTTACCCCTCGTCTTATCCATGTGACTCCTTGTAAAAAAGGAGTCTTCTGTGTAGCCACCCTTTGACTACTGGGACAGGGTGATAAGGTCTCCCCTAAGCCTTCTTTTCTCAAGGCTGAACAGACTCAGCTCTCCCAGCCTTTCCTCACACGGCACCTTCCCAGTCCTTGGAGCATCTTTGTGGCCCTTCTCTGGACCCTCTCCAGCCTCTCCACGTGTTTCTGTATAGCGGGGACCAAAACTGAACACAGAATTCCAGGTGTGGCCTGACCAGTGCTGAGGAGAGTGGGATAAGGACACCTCTGTCTCTGCTGGTGATCTGCCCTTGTTGATGAAAAAAAAAAAAAAAAGGTGTGTCTTATGATTGCAACACAGAAAGAGACAGGTCTGGTTTGGTTGCAGTTAGGAGTCATGAAGCAATCAGATCTCAGACGATTAATCACATAAGTGGTTTCTTCCTAATCTCTGTTTCTTGGTTGGTTTATCTCTCGAGACTGTAAATATTTCCCCCAAACTCTCCAGTATTTAAAATCATAGTATTTAACTCTGCATATGCTTTTTAAAATCTTGGCTGCCTTCAGTTTTTTGGAGAAATCGGTTCCATTGCCTCACCGTGTGGGACCAGTCCCTTGAATCAGCTCGTATTTCAGTGTTTTCCCTGGATTTGAAGGCCAGGTGGGATCGGTAGCTCATCCACCCTGATCTCTTACATGGTTTATGGGGTGGGATTCACCTCACCGTTATTTAAACAGGTAAGATAGAGATAGATCACCTGCTCTAGAATGAGCTGGTTTCCCTCTGCTCCTTTTACAGCCAGTGGAAAAGGATTATTCCCTGCACAGGGTAATTCATTCTTCTCTACAATACATCTTCTGTCTGGGATGAATAAATTAGAGACTGTGGACTTACAGCGAGTCTTTGGCTGAGGCAGAGCTCCTAGGAGGGTGAGCACTTCGTGCCTGCGAGTGTCAAGAGATGGAGAATCCACCACTTTCCGTTCTTGTGCTACTGATTCCTCACCCTTGTTATTAGAACCCAAACTCCACAGGTTTTTTTTGACTGGATTGACATTGACTACAAAGAGAACCCTGTGTAAGTAGCTCAAAGGGAGATGAACGCCTTCTAGTATGATGAATCCATCCACATCCCCTGCTTCTGGCCATCTCATCTCCCAAAAGACTGAGTAGACAGCGAGAGATCTTCAGAGGTAGGTGATAGCAATGCTGTTAGCAGGGAGTGATTTCCTCAGGAGGCAGAGGGAAGGCCGGGAGCATGATGAATGTGAAGAAATCTGATTGAAAAATACAGAATGAGTATTGAGAAAATGTGTGTGAGAAAAATCAGGCACACTCTGATGCTAAAAAAAGAACAGTGATGAAAATGAATGGCCAATAATTTAAAGTTAGTAAAAGGAAACTTCTTTAATTACAGAGACAATAATTAACCCGAGGAGTTAATTGCCACTAGATAAATTTAAAGCCGAATGTGAGGTTAAGAGGGACAGCACACATCTGCAGGTGGCTTTTATGGACGGCCATGTTCTGCTGGAAGCCAGGGAATAATACGATACATCTGCAGCAAAACAGAATAAATAGCTGGTGCTTCAGAGTACAAAGTAACAGCAGTGACGGGGCACGAACCCCCAGAACGGTAGCAGGATTTGTACTTTTACTGGCAGCTTCTTCTGAAACACGTAGTATTGGTCAGTGACTCGAGAGATCTGGCTGTGGAACTGGTGTTCTTCTCCGTCATGTTGCCTGGGCATATTAGAGCCAATGCAAGGGGTGTCTTATGACACTGTTGGAATAGGAAATAACTACATGGAGTGCAAAAAGCTGTGGAAGAGGGAAAGAATACACTCACATGCCCTGGCAGAGATATAGGTTAATTTGGACACCACATCTAACTCTTTTCATTGACTATACAAGCAAATGGAAATAAGAACCATAAACTTTGAGATTTGTCATTAGAATGCTGAGTACCTGTGACAGAGGGTCTGATTAGAGCCTTTACAAATTTGTCTGAAATAATCCAAGCGGTTTGCAAAGGACGATGCATTTAAATCCTGGTTCCTAGCCCTAACCTCCAGTGCAAGCTGCCTTTTTGGCTGTGGAATAAGGTACAGAACCCAGTCCAGCCTGACGACTCGTGTGTGCAAGCTTCAGGTGACTCTGACGTCGATACCTCCCTGTCTGTATCCGAGCAGCTGCCCTCCTAACGGGGTCTGGATGTTACGGCGGACACGGTGTGCTCCAGCTGAGCTTACAGCAAAGCCTGTACCTGTGTTCAGGAAGGTCAGCGTGGCTTGCAGATCAGATCAAGCTGTTGTCCTGTTGAGCACTGGCGAGGTCACTCCTGAAACCCTGTAGAAAATTCTGCTCTTTCCCATCCCTTCTAGCTCAAGAGGGATGTGAAGAAATTAACAGGGATTGAGAAAAGGACTATCAAAATTGTCAGCGTTTATGTCTCATGCAAACTTGCTGAGGGAGACAGCGTGACACCCAGGCAGCAGCAGGGCAGCTAACAGCCAACCAGTGCCCAGATCCGCGGGATTCTCCCACACCCACCCGCAGAGCTTTGTAATTCCTCGCAGTGACACGCTCTGCACAGAGGATGGGGGGAAGAGCCTGTGGTTCTATTCCCGCTAGGTTTGTTTTGGTTGTGTGGTTATACTGGGTTACATGAGTCACATCCAGTACCCCAGAGCCCGGAATGGTGATCTCTGCACAGCTTAAAGAAACATTCCTCAGGCCTGGGCTTGACTAGCAGGGAGGGCAATAGATTCAATCACTTCTTGAGGTCCTTTCTAGGTTTGTTTGTACGATTCTGCATCCTGAGCACTTTTCTCGACAGTTTTGTTTCAGCTTAGGAGTACAGGCAGCAACCCTGTGGCTGTGACAGCACACTGCTGTTGATTTATTATGCTAAAGTAAATACAATTGAAACATGAAGATTCATTAAGAGCAACTGTTTCTGCCTGTGGACTTCCAAAACGATGCTCTACAACCTCGTTAGGGTCTTGTTTACATTCATGGATTCATCTGTCGAGTGGCAGGAGAAGAAACAAGTGCACAAAATCGATCCTCACCACTGATGTCTGATTCCTCGGGAATTCAGCATTTGCTGAATTTGCGGGGACACCACTTTGACACAAGTGAATTCCATGTCTCAATGACTGTAGTGAAGCTCTCAAGTAGGGGTATTGATGGGTCAAACATGCAGGAAGGAGGTTAAAAGATACAGGATTCCTTCAGTCTCTTTCTTAAAAGCACAGCTGCTAGTTTCAGGTCATTCCTCATATGGTCTGACTCAGATTAAAAGAAACATATTCTGATTATTTGTTATAGTGTTCTGGTCTCTTATGACCCCTTGAATAACCTCCCAGGAATTTTCTACAAGGTAGTCACAAAGAAATCTTTTATTCCTTTTTAAGGAAGGTATTTGCTTCTGGATACATGACTAATCCTCTCTGATGTTGTCTGCCTTAGATCTCTTTTAGCACTGCAACATGACAAAAAGGTAAATTAAATGTACCCATTTGGATGCTTTTAATTGGCAGACAACTTCAACGGTTCCAGTGAGAGACTTTGGACCAAATTTAACCAAAGGGAATTGCTGACAGATGCATGGAGAGAATTGGTGTCTTTATTTAAGTGCCTCTTTCTGCTCCTTTCCTTGACAGTGGTTCTAAGAAGCCAGTCAGTCATCTCCATGCCCACGGCTACTCTCGCAGTGACACATCTCTCTGTCTCTCCCCTGTTTTGTGCATTGTGATCTGCCCGTGATCTCCCTGGAATGTGATTTAACTACCCTCTCCCCAGGACTGAGGTTTTCATTGTTTTGGGGAAAGATTTTCAGATGTGATTAAAAGTGTTGCGAGCCCTATAGGATTTGTACTCCCAAACCATCGGGTGTGCGTGGGAGTTGACTCCTCTGGAGCGTGGACACATAGATGTACGCAATATCAAGATGTAAACAGGCATTTTTAGCCCTCAGGTCAGAATGGGGTGTTGGCGAAACAGCAGCGGTGCCACGGAGAAGGTAAGATGTGGAAACAGTCAGCCTGAAGATGAGATTCATTCCACTTAGCTCTAGACACCAATGTCTGACTTCGGTTCCCTAGGGACCCCTTAGGCTGTGGTTCAATTAGTCCTGAAATAGTCCCGGTGAGTCACACTCTGGTAGCATCACACCTGATCTGGCATGAAGGATTCCTCCTGATGACGGATTCGCATACGAAGTGAGTGGGAGACGTCGGAGACAGGGCCACAGTAAAAAACCTGGTTGTGTCCCTTTGACTGACCTGCGAAGTTGTGGAAACAGTCAGCCTGAAGATGAGATTCATTCCACTTAGCTCTAGACACCAATGTCTGACTTCGGTTCCCTAGGGACCCCTTAGGCTGTGGTTCAATTAGTCCTGAAATAGTCCCGGTGAGTCACACTCTGGTAGCATCACACCTGATCTGGCATGAAGGATTCCTCCTGATGACGGATTCGCATACGAAGTGAATGGGAGACGTAGGAGACAGGGCCACAGTAAAAAACCCGGTTGTGTGCCTTTGACCGACCTGCAAAGTCCTCGGCAGTAGCCACCTCCCTGCATGTTTTGGAAGGCAGGCAGCGCAGTGCAGTGCTGTGCTGTGCGTACATCGCAAGGTCCCGTGGTTGGGGAGCGGAGAGCTGCAGGGTAGGTAGAGGACAGGATCCATGCAATAGTTATAGGGTAGATGCAGCTAGGGTCAGCACCTCCCTGCATGTTTTGGAAGGCAGGCAGCGCAGTGCAGTGCTGTGCTGTGCGTACATCGCAAGGTCCCGTGGTTGGGGAGCGGAGAGCTGCAGGGTAGGTAGAGGACAGGATCCATGCAATAGTTATAGGGTAGCTGCAGCTAGGTTCAGGATGTGGCCTTCTTGGGTCCATGTGGCTTTCCAGGATGGCGTGAAAAGGGCAAGCAGCAGCCCTTCGATCTCTCTTAATGACTTCAAACCATGACCATGTCTGTCCATGCTGCCTTGGTGGCACTTCTGGCCCGCACAGCAGAACAGCCTGTGTGCACATGCCTGAGGTGCTCAGGTATTGGTGAGGGCTCATCCTCAGCTCCCGATCTTCACCCTGAAATGATTTATGAGAGCTCATACACTCATTTCCACCAGCTCTGCCGTGAAGATAATCCCCAGCGAGTGGCAGAGCAGGCAGTCTGGCTGGTAACTGCCCAAACCTCAGGTTAGAGCTTGACTGAACTCAGAACTCAGGTTTTCCCACCATGGAGCCGTGCTGGTACTCTCCTCTCTTTCGCAAAGCATTCTGTGATCTCCAGAGGAACGCCCGAGGTAGGTTAATGGTGATGATGACCCAAGCTAGATGTTTTGCAGACAATTACTATCAGTGGTGAGGGCTGGCTTGTAGCAAAAGTTAGAGATGCTGTTTGAAGCCTGTCCCAGCTACCTTCTGGGAGGAAGAAGGAGGACAATGGATGTCGGTGGGTGTCGTCTTTACAGAGAAACGACTCCAAAAAGAGAAGTCCACAGGGTAGAAGGAGCCACCGCCATCAGAAGAACTTTTCATTCTCCACTAGTTTGGAGAAACATATATAGCAACAAACAGAACTAGGATAGCAGTAAGCTGTGGCGGAGAGCCAATTGCTTTTTATTAGCTCTACTGTGTTCTCATCTTGATTGCAAATTTTACCCTCTCAAAAAAGAAAACCGGACCAAACCAAAAAATCAATACAAAAAACCAAGGCAATGTAATTGCAGGGTCACGGTATCAGTGTGCTTTCGTGAGGGAGCTGGTCATGAAAAGGGTTACCCTGGAGGAGGAAGCCCAGGGCTCAGCTGTAGATATTTAGCAGATGGGCAGGATTAACGTAATCCTTATCCAAAATAATGTATATTTTATTTCACTTCTAGCAGAGTCCCAAGCAGAGTGGCCAGCCTGAAATTGTAAATGGAGTAATACTGTGATTGTGAAGGAGAGAAGCAGTGAGAAAACCTTCGGAGCTGCTGGGTTGGAAGTTTTGGATGGCAGGCGAGAACCGTCGCGCTGGTTGCTGAAAAAGCTAAAATTCCTGAGGCTAGCCCTGGGAGATGGGGCATCCAGGCAAGCAAAGCAGAACCAGGAAGGGTTGGATGGAGAGAGGATGTGAGTGAGATACTCACTGGGAGTAGTAACTACTTAGGACACAGAGAGTGATGGTCATCTGATGCCTGCCAGTGAGCAGACAAACCTCAGTTCCCTTTCTGGACAAGAGAGATCTAGTGAGCACAGTCTCTGGAGTGCAGTGAAGGATCTGTTTCTCCCTAAAGTAGCTGTAGAAATCTGGACATGGACTATACCTCAAAATGCCTATTTCTCCCCCTGAGCTCTAAAGAAAAGCGGGTAACTCCTGCGGGAAGATATTTGGGAAGTGAGATGCATCCCAAACAAAAGAATCCTTCCGGGTCTCTGGAGCGAGCAGATCTGTCTGGGGTTGTAATGGGGCTCTTTTAGAGGTCAATTGGGTTGACTGATGAAATCTAAAGATGCATGTCTAGGCTGGTGTTTCTAAAGGGCTATAAGAAACATCATTTCCATCTCAATTAGTCACTTAAGTACCCTTAACATACTTGCCTTCTGGGGTGAGAGAGAAGAACCACTTAGAGTCTACAGAGAAAGTTACCCGATGTCGACTAAGTGAAAGAAGAAGTCTCCTGTCTGTACTCTTAGTCCTCTCTTATTTTGAGAGCTGTAGTTCGCTGGGATGGTGCTTCAAGTTATACAGTTTTTTAATATCTTTGGTTTCGCATATGCTGAAATGCGGTGACTTAGCACACCAGCCAGTTTTCGTACGGTTTTGTCCAACACTGAGCATAACCCACAGCAGACCTTAAGGCCATGCATAGAAGGATGACATCAAATTTAGAGGCCAAGGGACTTCTTTCTCTTCACCTCCTGAAACCAGCTGGGTGAAAGAAATCATCTACTAAGAAGCTGTGGGAACTCTGACAGGGGTGAAAGGGGTGAAGAGAAGTAGTTTCTCCAGCTCTCACTGAAGTGGTGCTCTTAGTCCAGCAAGCTTAGCTCTGGTTGTTAGCATACAACACCCCTAGGCTTCTTCATTATGCAGGTGATATTTATGGGTTATCATGCCCAGCTACCAGAAGTCTGCCTTTGTTGCCAAAGAATCTGAGGAGGACATCAGCCCTGGTGAGCAGTAGAGGCAAAAAATGGAACATAAGTCACACGAAGGCTTTGCTACGGTACAGCTGCTTTTGCCATCAAACTACACTTGATTAGGAAAGTTTGTAATCCCAAAACAAACAGGGACTGGAGGAAAAATGCAAACACAAACCCGGGATAACAGGAAAAAATGGTTCAGTACTCTGAGGGCAGAAAACCTGGAAAATAGAGAACATTGGTTAATGATTAACCTCCGCGTAAAAATCAGCCGGGTGAGGTTAAAAGGCTGAATGTTTTTCCTTCCTTTTCAACGTCTGGAGTGTGAAATCGAGGGTTTTGGATTGGGCTCAAATCTGATATAAATAAGTGGTTTTGGAAGGCGAGCTGTGAAATCTCAACCTATTCAAGCTCATTTCTTTCAGCTGCGTTGTTTCAAAAGTCTCACCCCATGTTAGAATCCAGCGCGTGGAGGAGGTCAAAATAGTCTGCTGGTGTTTAGTCCAGCCCACCTTCATTTTCTTGCATTTTCTGTACTGTCTGAGTCTGGCACCAGCTGTCAGGGCAAGCAGAAAAATATGAAAAGATGGCTAGGTTGAAGTTATTTTTATCTCTGCAGCTGTTGAATCAGAATCTCATTTAGCATCTCGGTTCTGTGGATAATCTCAGTGTAATTAGAAGGTTTAGGTAAAAATCAGATACACACTGAAAATTTTCATTGCCATTATTCTAGAATTAGCACTGGTTACATGCACACAATTCTGCTACGTGTGGCACAAACTCATTATGGGAGATAATCCTGGTTTACATTGTTTGCAACAGAGCTAAAAAATTTCTTTTTGCTCAAATCCTGTTTCACACAGAAAATTTCTTTTTAAAATCTGCCAATTCAAATGCTGAGGGTGTCCAAGTCCGGTTAACAAATAATAATAATAATAATAATAAAGGCTGATTGAAAGGTCTTTTCTCAAAATGTTCATTTCCAATTTTGAACATGATGTCATTAAAAAAAATATTCTCGATGACAACTACAGGGTCATTTGGGATTAATGGTTTGGTTGCCACAAAATTATTTTCACTCCTTTTTATTTCATTAAGAAATCAAAGTTTTTGAGTCTGACCCAAAGATATTTCTTCTCCATCTCTTTGTTAGTTGTTTTCTGGCACTGCAAAAAACCTGAAAGTTCAGTTACTCGTCTGTGGACAACAGAGGTTGTGTCAACCAGGCAAGTGACAGAAAAATATCAGTAGCCAGAGGGAGGAGAGAGGACCCTGATGGTTTCCAGTCCTGCAGTCCACCCACTAGCTTGCCCTGTCTCCGTGAGACTTCTTGCACACCCTAGTAAATACGTCTGTGTCTTGAAAGACAGATATCTTGCAGTTAATTTTTTTTCTTTAGGTAATATAACCATTCCTGCAAAAACTTGGCAGCTCACCGACTGTTATGTTGTTTCCTGTAAATCTAAAGCTTCTTATATTTTTCCTCTTGTTTCCAATCTGAGGGAGAGTAGAACTGCAAACCACCTCCAGTAGTTTTTATCCCTGTCGTTATTTATTTGGAACAACACAGCTCATAGGTGCTGTTCTCACAAACCGTGTGTGGTCACACAGCACAGCCTCTTTCAAGGAATAGTAATAGGCTTGTTTTCCCCACACATCAATCTTTCACCTACCAAACGTGTTCGCGTACTCACTTCCCACTCTAGTGCTTCTCTGTGCAGCAAACATTAAAAATGGGTGCACTGAGAAGGTAAAATCTGTAAAAAAGTCCTTGCGGGATCAACCCCAAATCCGTCTCTCTCAGCATCCTCTCTCTGACATGCCCAAAGCAGTCGCCCAAGGGTGGATGTAGGAAAATGACAAGTTTCCTTGGGATTTTCTTCCAACCTCCAGCAGTGTGAGACCAGGGTATGAGGCCTGCAGAACCCCCTGAGATGAGGCGGCGTGTTTGTGTTTCCCTTCTCTGCGTATCTCCAATTGTTTTTGAACTGCAACCTGCCTCAGAGAGTCTCCCAGTTCAACACACCTTTTTTTTGGCATGTCCCTTTTTTTGTTTTGAACTTGCTAGTTTGATTTGATGCAGGGTCATTACTACACAAGAAAATCAGGGGATGTTTTCTGCCTTTTCATCTTCTCTGCCATTGCTCATGACACTCTTGACTTTATAGGTGTCCATCATACCCTCTTCAGTCATGCCACTGTCATTCAAGGTTATCCAGGTTATCCAGGTGCTCCTCATTCAGATGCCATCCGTGAGTGATGAACCATTTCTTTAGTGATCTCATGAAGTCCATAATGCCATAGCGATGCCTTCCACCTTTTCCTTTATTTCTTTCCTCAGAATTCCTGAAATTTTGTTTGCTTTCTTGAATGATATTTGCTGCTGAAGTGTCACTTCCATAAGAGAACTGCTACCCCAAGCCCTCATTTTTCAGTGATAATAAGTGTATCAGAGCATTCCGTCATGCAAGAAAGACCCCTCAGTCTTCACACTGCAGTCTGACCCTTCCTG
>NW_010400770.1:20160-27179 GCF_000710305.1 Buceros rhinoceros silvestris | reverse complement strand
TCTGAGGACTCCAAATAAGTGAAAATCACTGCAACTTCCATCGTGCCTGTTTAACCCAGTACATAGGAGGCTGAAAAAGACAAACAACCCTTCATATGTGACAGAGATAAGGAGCTACGTTCCCTCATTTTCCAAGTCAGAGATTGTCTTTGCATCCACCAGTACGATTAGGATAGTGTGGAAGTTGAAAGCTGCCCTTATAATCCCCAGCTATGAAGGCATTTGTGTGAATGCAGGTCCCAGGAGGCCCCAGACTTAGACCAGGACCCGCTCTGCTACGTGCTGTGCAGACACGGTGCAAAGAGATCGGTTCTCACTTAAGGGCTCTTACAACATCAGTCAGAGTTTCTGCAGCTCTCCGTGTCTGATACTAAGTGGTGTGGGTGTGTGGGTGGGTGTGTGGGGCAGCTTGGTACAACCCCGCTAAGTGCACAGGGTGGCTGAGGATATTTATTGGGAGGTGGAGGATGCTTGTTTAGGAGACCAAAGTTGCTGCAGTGGTAAACATTATTGCTGCACGGAATTGTTTCTCCCTAGGACTTTTCTATACATTTGTCACAGTACTGGGTAAGGTGAAGGTGGAGGAAGGCTGCTGTGGGTTTTGAAAGGAAAAATCATCATTTAAATCGACAGCAAAGTAAGCAGACCTTCAGGATAAAAAATACACGTCTCACCCACTCACCTTAGAAAATACAACTCTATTATTCAGTAGAGTTGAATTTTCTTATGTGTATTCCACTGCTGGTTGAAAAATGTGAGTGCTTCAAGATATGTTCTCATTAAAAAGAAGATATATTCTGATGAAATCCTTTCAAATAGATTTTTAATTTTTCTGAATAAGCTTCATTCGTTTTGTATACACTGGAAGAACACGAACCTAAGAGGAAAACCTCTGATACCCTGGAATTTCAAAACTTACAATGACTAAATAAAAGAATTAAACACAGAATTCAGTGGAAATCTCCCGTCTTCATTGTTTAATCAGTTTACATCACAAATGTCACATGAGGCCTCTCTGTTGCCTGCCGATGCCTCAGATTTAGCATGAGGGACATCTCAGCAGGGACAGCTGTGCGGAGAGAGTCGTGTTGTTGCAGAGGATGGCCAGTCCATATGGGCCCGATGCCAGAGGTCTTAACAAGTTCCTGGGATGGGTGAGGACTGAGAGAAACCCCAGTGTCTGGTTAGTTCAGATATATTTGCAAAAACAGCTGGAGCACTATAGCGCAGACAGACGGGGTGAAACTATGAAGACCAGCAGTAAGTGCTCAGATTTTAAATCCAGGAGTTCCAAGATTAATCTCAAATTCTGGAAAGTCAATGTTTGCCATTTCATAAAGTAAACACTTATATCCCAATCGCAAAGCAAAACAAAATAATAATATTAAAAAAAAATTCACAAAAAAAACCTGGCATATGCTAAAACTTCATGCAACCCTCAAACTTGTGCAATGTGGTTATTAAATCTCTGTCCACCCAGTCAGCATTGTTTATATCCCTAAATCACATAAACAAAACCGCAGTGACGAACACCAAGCCAAACACAAATCATGGGCTTGTTGGCAAGAGGCTGGAACATGGGCGGCTCCTTTGTTGAACACACAGGCTACTGGACGACTCCGTGCTGGGAAAAATAACAATGCTATTGTGAAACAGAATTGCGGCTGCGTTACCAAAACGAACATCATATACACTGGGCTGTAGAGTCCTACTCCATAGCCATGTTGTTGAGGAATTATTTTTCCCCTGTGTAACACTGATTTAATGCTCCGCTGCATTGGTGGTCAGTTAATATCCTTAAACCATCACAGAAGTCAATGGAGGGATGCTGATGGCTTCCAGTCACGGGTCTGGCCTCAGGACTCTCCATTAGGGGTCCGTTTGTGGTTATTAAATAGATGGTTAGTCTAGTGATCTGGTAGGTGTTAGGGGTTTACCTCAGAGGACAGGCTTCCAAGGCTCCAGTACATCATGGGGAATACGACCCGGAGCCCAGCCCATGGTAATGGAGACTCTCACTGTGGAGGGGGCTTTGGCTCCTACCCAGAAGTGGCGATCTTGGCTTCCTTATTCATTAATCTGAGAGGTGGCAACAGTGCTAAAGACTTAGCACACACCCAGGAGAGGAAAAATACTTTGCTCAAGGTCAATGAGCACTGGCAGAGCTGCTGGGCACCTGACCATTCAGTAAAGAGATCCTGGGGTTTACAATTCAAGAGAATTCACTTTCTCATTTGGGAACTGGGGCTTGGGGAGCAGAAGAGGCACATGGCAGGACTAAGATTTCAATGGCTCAGTCAGCAGCGCGAGTGAAGAAGAGGTAAAATACCCATTTTAGTGCTGCCAATTCCATCCAGTATCAAGTATGTCAGTAACTCTGCAATGCTCTTCTCAGCAATGCCACCAAATTTGAGAGTACAATGCAGTTCCTAAATCCATCCACAGACTTCATGTGAAGACATTAACAGGATATTTACACCCACTCTTTATCCATCTGCCATTAGTGGCTCTAGTTTTGAGTCTCAGATAGAATAAATGATGAAGTTGTGTCAGACCATGTTGTTAGAGGTGTGTAGGTTCTCCTGCCATCCTCAAAACTTCCACTTAAGACACTCCTCTTCACCACTAAGCCCAGTTGTGTCAGAAAGCCTCTAAATCACCCAGAAATACGTTCACAAAAAATCCTGACAAGGAAGTCCTGGTGCATCCAGGGTCATTTATCTCAGACTGTTTCCAGTCTTCATCACTGGTCCTCACAGGTAAAAGTCAAATCTGCCCCTGGAAAAGTGGGGCACCATGGACGTTACATGGCTGTGGCAGGCAGTGAGAGGAGTGAGGTGGCACCAACCTTCATTGCACCAAAGCTGACCAAAGTCTTTATGAAAGCTTTTGCTATTTCAGGACATACTGGTAAGTAACAAAAAACAGAGAAAATATCAGCGTTATCTATCTGAAATATTAAACTGGAAATGGATTTAACAGGGATTATCCAGATCTTACAGTCGCAGAAGATTTTATATGATCTGTCAGGCCAGGATTAACATGTCAGGCCTGTTTTGAAAGTTACTGAATTTCCACAGTGTCCAAGCTACATTATTCTGAAAGTCATAAATCTTTCTAAATAGTGAATTAAGGAAGACAAAGGGATTTCCAAGGTTATTCTGGCCATGAGACTGAATCTCGTGAGATTTTCCTTTGCACAGAAAAAAGCAGGGGCTTCAGACCCTCATTCTTCCAGATGTGCTTGAAGCTAATTTCTGTAATGTGTTTTCCTATGGTAGAACGACGGTAATTTACAACATAGATACAAAATACTTGAGTGTAAATTCACTGGAAAACTTAAGATAACCTGTATTAGTGACATGCAGATCTAGCATTAAAAAGTAAAAAAGAGGAATTGAGGGTA
Organism: Buceros rhinoceros silvestris; assembly: GCF_000710305.1. Classification (NCBI taxonomy): domain Eukaryota; kingdom Metazoa; phylum Chordata; class Aves; order Bucerotiformes; family Bucerotidae; genus Buceros; species Buceros rhinoceros. The sequence continues at coordinate 23,773 of NW_010400770.1, read as the reverse complement.
ATTCAAACAGACATTCTTCTTTTTGAGAAAAGGAAGCCAGTGCTGTCACCATTACCAGAAAGTATGAAATATCTAAGCAGAATCCATTAGCTACTAAGGCGGAGCAGAACAACGAAGCATTTATGGCATCCAGGAGCTGCAAGATTTGCTGTCACCAAGACCACGCATGCCATGAAAGCCTGTGTTAATTCTCCAAATTCTGAATGACTGCTGATGCTGATTGCTGATTTTGAAAATCCACGAGTATGAGCCTGTGTTCATCTCAAGCTGAGAAACCCACAAATAATGTTGCAAATCTACGACCAAGCAAATGCAACTGACTGTACCCCACAGAAGAGAAAACGATTCATTCCCACATTCTAAAGTTGTCGGAGTAATTTGCAGCTGAAAGACCCACAAGGTTCATGAGGAGTGAAGAGAAATTATGCAGGAAGAAAAGAGAAATTGTAAGGACATCACCAGGTTCACAGCAAAAGAGCAGGATCCCAAGGTCTGAAATAGAATTCTGAGATGCAAGACAGTTTCTGGGACCAGGTTTAATCTGTGAGCTCGGTAAATAGGCCTAGTGCGTAAATAGTTCATAAAATCTCTCTGGAAAAAGAAGGAAGTGTAATTCCAGCCAAAGACAAGTTCTTTAGGGGTGAGATGTAAGACATCACAGAGTAGTGTCACACAAACATTTGCAAATCTGCGAAGGAACACAGCCAAACAATTTTGTCAGAACACCTACTGAAAATATTATCTCTTCAAAGCCAGCTGAACTCATTCAACTCATGTATTTTCATTTGTGCCCTCAAATTTAATGGAAGGTCCCAAAGGTCCCTAAAGGTCCGAAAATAACTGAGTAATTGTGTTTTTTTTCTCAAGGGTTGAACAGTAATGTGCTGTGACACATCAGCCTTGTAAATTCTTTACTGAGGAGCCGTCAATGATTTTGCAATGAAAATGAGTTCCCTTTTCAAAGAGATCAAACCAAAGAATCTTCAGAATCAGTCATCTTTAAACAAATCCAGATGTATCCCGTAATCAGAAGCAACCCCTTGTCACTCGCAAGCAGTGTTCCAGCTTGAATGTTTTGACAGTATTATATTGTTGTGCTTGAAACAGCAGAGAAAAGCCAAGTAGATAAACAGGGAGAAGTGTTTTAAAACAGTTCTGCTTATGTAACTGTTAGCGAAGCAGCAGCGTTAGTGATTCAGTTGTTGCAGTTTTCATTTTTAAAAAATAAATTTAAATTAACTAAAGCACTGGATGAACGTTAAATGAAACAGTGGTTTATTATGGCTTGATGAAAACAATTTGGAGGGGACAAGAACCACGAGGAAGAAAGAGGGTTGCTCCCCTCGCTATTAGTTTCATTTCAGCACTTCTTCGTTTTTCTTCTCTTCCTCTTTTCCTTTTGGATATGAGGAGTTGGATTGGTTATAAAATAACAAAAATAATTTTGTGGCCGTCTCTGTGCTAATTCCATCACTCAACAAGCACAGCGCTTTTTGGTACAAACCACACCACCTTACGTGAAAGTAAAGGAACAAACACCCCCCCTAGAATATCACTAAATTGTACTCTAGGAATTTTCCATTTCTGTTGTGCACTTCAATCCATGTGAGGTCTGTCGTGTGCCCACTTACCCTTTATGTACTTGACTCTGGTCATTTGCATCTGTGATGCTTGTCGGGATATATGCATACACACGAATTAATTATCTTGGAGAAGCTAGAAGATCATCAGCTGCAATGAGATGAGGCGAGGGAGATCCCACCAAGCCCTGAGGTGACTGTCTTTTGCAGAACCACATGTTTGGTGCGTGTGGATAGGCATAAGCTAACAACAACACAAGTTTCCAAAACCTGGGACCTTTTTCATCTGAAGGTACAGAATGTGAGTTCTGTGAAATCGATGGCACAAGCCATCTCCGAGTCAATATTTAATACCAGTTTTGAATATGTTCAGTACTGCATTTCTTAAATAGAGTAAATTTTTCAGATTTTTTTCTTTTATTGCATGCTCATTTGGTCTTAATGATCTCCCCTGGTAGAACCAATGCATGCACTGAGGCAGGAGATTATCAGGCAGCTAAACTGAGGTCCCTAAGATAATCAGATCAAGCAAATGGACTGTGAATACAGCCAAAGCCAAAGGGAAAGGAAGGGAGGGAGTAATTTTAGACATTGGCTTTCGATGCACGTTTAATTTTTAAGATAAATTGGACATTCCTAGTTATCCAATTCATAAGATCATCGTAGAGGGCTATGCACCGTCTGTAAGAAGACACTATCCAACTGAGTCCCAGTGTGGCCCTAGATGTTTAAGAAACCCAGGGAAAACCAGACAAGAATGTTAATTAGAAGAGAGGTTATTGAAATAAGATTTTCTTCTGTTTATTAACAGCCTAGAGGCTTAGGGGAGGAATATTCAGCAGACCTTTAATTAATCTGTATGCCTTTAAAGGCAGAATCCATCACAGTCAGGTATGTGTTACTGAGACAATAAAGTAGCAAGAGTGGCAAATAACTACTTTGTTGAGAGTTAGAGCAGGAAAAAACCCATCAGCCTGGTTGTAATATAACTTGGGGATTTGTATTTGACAACATAGTATTTGGGAAATTACTTCAGGGTTATTGGAGCAACAAGAGGCTGTAGAGATACATACTGTAGAGATATAAGAAGCTAAGCAAACAAATGTTTAAAAAGAAAACAACCAAGACCAAACCTGGCACATGAGTAGATTGCACAGGCGCATGGGACAATGACAAAGTCATCCAGAGTCGTCCACAGAAGACATATTTGGCAAGCAACAGCAACGCTGACAAAAGCAGCAAGCATCTCCCTTACTGCTTAGTTAATTGATTTCATCCTTGTTGTAAGGGTGGGGGTAATTCATCTCACCCGTATTAAGCAACTCTTTCAGGATCACCCTCTGAATATGCTCATCTCTCTTCATTGACTTCAGAAGGAGCCTGAACCTGAAATAAAGCAGGTCTGAATAGACATCTGATTTTCAGTTTCAGTGGCGGTGAAGAAGAATCCCATCTTGAGTGAGAGATTAGTGTAATTTGGCTTGGTTTAATGTGGTCTGATTTTGAATGGAGGGGAATTATCTTCACGTAATTTTTGATAACTTCAGTATAAATAGTTGCACCAGTGCGAGGCAGCTTTTTTATAAACGAAAGAAAGGCACAGTCATTTTGAAGTCACCATCTATCTGACCTATTCTGACATCTTGTTTAGCACAGAATTGATTCTGTCCTACCTAGCTGGAATCTACCAGCTAGAGGTCTGCTGGCACTAAAGGGAATCTTCATCACTCTAGACATTAAGGTTAGATGAGAAAATCCCTCCCTGGGAAGATTACAGTGAGTCTCACACCCAACAACCGTAGAGGACAGCTGGGATGTTGATGTATGAAAGCCCTTTAGAGAGGAGCGCTTGCCAAAGAAAATGTAATTAATAACCACTTGTGCTGGCACTGATGTTAATAAAAAACCGTGAGGAAACTGCTGACACCCTTTTTGTCGGTGCACCGGCGGGGAAGGAGCCGGAGGTCGCGTGTGTCGCCGGGCAGCTCGGTGCCACCAGTGTCCAGCACCACGGACAGCGGCTCCAGCGCCAC
>NW_010400770.1:19767-20070 GCF_000710305.1 Buceros rhinoceros silvestris | reverse complement strand
GTCGCACACGAGTGACCGCGGCGCCAGCGCCCCGCCGCGCCGCGCCGCGCCGCTGGGGGTGAAGATGCTGCCCGACTTCAGATTCGAGGGGTGCTTCGCGTGGTTTCACACGTTCTTGGTGGAAGGTCTGAATGGCAATCAGAAATACTAGTTGTGATGTATTTTCTTACCAAGTAGACAATATAATCCCTGGTTTACCCGAGAGGAAAAATGGTAATAGTTCTGAACTGAAAGAGCACGGATTTATTTCAGCTATTAGGAAGAAATTCTTGGCTGTGAGGGGGGGGAGACCCTGGCCCAGGT
>NW_010400770.1:9300-19700 GCF_000710305.1 Buceros rhinoceros silvestris | reverse complement strand
GAGTACCAGAAAGCTGGGGAGAGCCTTTTTATAAGGGCATGTAGTGATAGGACAAGGGGTAGTGGCTTTAAACTGAAAGGGGGTAGATTTCGATTAGATATTAGGAAGAAATTCTTGGCTGTGAGGGTGGTGAGACCCTGGCCCAGGTTGCCCAGAGCAGCTACTGGATGACCCTTAAGGTCCCTTCCAACCCTAACCTCTCTCTGATTGGATGAAAAAGGCATTCAAAGACTGCCTTCTTCCAAAAGTAGGTTATAATAGGGCTCAGTTAACCAGTATCACACAGGAAAACTAGAAAAGTATTCCTTCATCTGTTCTATCTTCCAAGTTACACCATTTTTGCTTTATTCTGTTCCTCATACGATATGAGCAATGTCAGGAAATAGAACTTTGGAGAGAGTTTCTTAGGCTACTGTTCACATCAGGACTCCATTAAGTTACAAGGTCATAGCAGGAGACCAAACCTAATCTGGTAAGCAAACTCAGGCGACTTGACAACTGCCAACTGAATTGTTTCATTTCTTTGATTAACAAGTGCCTCAGGAGGCATATGGTTTTTGCAGAGAAAATGAGAAAATGCCGTTGTCACCTGCTTGTTTCGGAACTGCCGGTCCCCATCTTGAGTGCTTGATTATTATGGGTCTTTTAACTCCTCATGTTATTAATCGTCAGTTTGCTCAACTTTGATTTCTACGTAAGAGCAGCCACATTTTACTAAGAAACAATGACAAGCGTATGGAGATGTCTGCCCACTTCTGTTTTCTGAATAGAGGAAATAATTTCCATAACTCTGCACCTCTGAGCACTTCCAGGATGAGACCCTTACCACTAGCCCAATGTTTTTTATATCTCATAATGCATATGAATTCTTTACAATGGTGATGTAACCCCAGCCAGCAACTAAGGACCACACAGATGATTGCTCACTCCTCTCCCCTCCCAGTCAAGGAGGAGAATTGGGGAAAAAATAATTAAAACTCGTGGATTGAGGTAAGGACAGTTTAATAATGAAAATAAAATAAAAATTACAATTATAGTCAAAATATAATTATGATAATGGTAATGAAAAGGAATATATCAAACAGAGGGAAAAATAAAACCCAAAGAGAGACAAGTGATGCTCACCACTTGGTGACCAATGCCTGAGCAGCAATCTGCCCCACCCTGCACCTGGCAGAGCACGGGAAACTGAAAAATCCTTAACTAAGGATAAGTGCTGCTTAGCAACAACGAAAACATCAGTGTGTTATCAACATTGGTCTCATCCTAAATCCAAAACACAGCACTGCACCAGCTACTGAGAAGAAAATTAACTCTATCCCAGCCAGAGCCAGGGCAGATCTACACACACGAATTCACTGCTCTCTATGCTAACGACATTCATCATGTGGTTACTAGTCTGAATGACATCAGGCTATTTAAGATAACGCAGGTTTCATAGGCCTGATAGAGCAGAAAGTTTCCTTATTAATGCAAGGTTTATTGCTTTTGCATTTTCTCCTGGCATTTTAAGAGAAAAGGGGTGAATTTTAGCAGCTATTCTGAGAGCTTTCACAGGTAATTTCATTTCCAGGGCTTCATGAGTCACCATAGATTGCCTTTTAGCCTCTGGCAAATACGAATTAAAATATTGGGCTTGTAAATCCCCACAGCCTCTGCAAGGCCAGGTGGGGGAGATTTCACCAGGGTAACAGGGCAAGTAGTGCTGCTTTCACCCAGTACGGGGTCTAACACTCCTGACAGAAGGGTAGTTGGTGAAAAAAGTCATCCCTACCTGCCTGGTCAGACACGTGCTCTGTGGATATGCCCAGATGCCTCAGCCTCCACCATCTCAGGCTGTGAAGGATGCAGTGCATGTTTTTTTTCGTGGTGAAGTGGAGCAGAGAGAGTGACTTCAGGCTGCACTCTCAGTTTCTGAATCCCGAGGTTATGGATGCACTTCTAGGAAAAATACCTGCAATACAAACATCACCACTTAAACGTGTGTTGCTTTATTAAAGTGACAGCAGCCTGGCAGTCCTTTCCGCAGTGAACTCTTGTGTTACGTGTTACTTCCTGGCCAGATCCAGCACATGGGGTATTTGGGGTGCTGGAGTGTGTCCAGAGAAGGGCAATGAAGCTGGCGAAGGGTGGAGAGCACAAGCTGTACGAGGAGCAGCTGAGGGACCTGGGGTTGTTCAGCCTGGAGAAAAGGAGGATGAGGAGAGACCTTATCATTCTCTACAGCTCCCTGACAGGAGGGTGGAGAAAGGTGGGGGTTGATCTCTTCTCCTGAGTAACAAGCGACAGGATGAGAGAAAATGACTTACTGCCTTGCGCCAGATGAACTCTTAAGCTGCTGAAAGGCTGGTTATATGTTACTGGTAGGAGTTCTGGTTTCCTAATAGTGTCATCTTCTGCTAAACAGCCTACCACATGTATTAGACCGTCCAGTTTAAACAGGAGCATTTTACCTCTGCTACAACTTCCATTGAGTATTTGAGTTTTTCTTCTCTTACTGCTTCACAAATACAGCTTCAAACGTCTCAGAGGCTCCGCTGGGTTTTTACTGCCAAGAGGAGCTCTCTTACTGCTGTGTTACAGGCAGCAATGCCAAGGCTGTCAAAGGACACACAGTTTCTTTGGTGTCGCACAGTGAGTCACGGTTTTTTGAACAGCTCTTACTCAACTGCAATGCTTCTAAAGTGCGTCAGGGTTTTGCAAACCGCTGAAGCCATGTGGCTCAGGAAGCTGTGAACGCTGTAGCGTGATGACAAACCCCTCTCTCAAGTTTACATCTGCTTTTACTATCAGGTGCAGACATAAACTGTGGTAATGGGGTTGAGGGAGCTTTTGGATCTGGGATGCAGACAATACTCGTGAGGAAGAATGCGAAGACGTTTTTAAAATACTTATCTGCAGTTAGAGAAAACTGAAGAGCTGGGGAAGTGAATACTCACAGACACTTCTTTTCATAGCAGGAAGTAAACAATCACTCTGAGCTCAATCTCTGCACTTAATACATAATCCCCAAACGTTTGTAGTGCCATTAAGAGCAATAAAATGTTGCTCCTTTTTAATAGCCAGGCATGGAAATTCAGTCAGAGAAAAAAACCCAACCCAAACAAGTACAAAAAATGGCTAAGACAATAGTCACGTACTTATGAGACTACGCTCCCAAATATGGAAGGGGCTATAGGCATGAGGTGGTTCACCACTGAGCGGTAGGTACTGGCATTTGTATGAGTTTTTTTTTTCTGCAGGCAGCTGTATAACAAAGTCTAGGAAACTTTACATGCTGATTGTTAAAGACCAAACCCACAGGCTCACCAAACCATTCAGCAACGCTGATTGCCTTGTTTCCCTTATTTTTTTCCTCTACTTCAAGAGCTCCCAACTTGAAATAAAGGAATAAAAGGTAGGGACTAAGTACAATCTTGCTTATTCTTACTGCAGGGTACATTTCATGTCAAATCCCATTATCCCCATCCTGTCAAACAAGGCTCTCGCTGCTTTTATTTCATAGTTCTGTTAATGGCCAGCTGTTATATACCTTGTTTTCCCATGTAAAGGCTGAGAACAAGTCTGGTTCATCTACAAAATTGTCCTGAAGCCCATTTAAAAATTCCTATTATTAAAATCCAGGCTAGGATTTGGTTGCCCAAGCCGTCCTCTAGTGGCACGTGAGATGCTGTTGAATAACGCCCAGACACCAGCTGCCAAACCAGATGAACACTGGTCTTCTGTGGGTTCCACATCATGTCTGTGAGCCTGCTTCAGGAGTCTCAGATACGCTGTGACCACAGAAGGCACTAGACAGCCATGTTCAGAAAACTGAATCCGGTCCTTTTGTGGGGTGGACTTGAGCTCGTTAGTTAAGAAATGTAAATTTAACTATACTGAACTCTGGTGGGATGGGAAGACAAACGGAAGGTAAGAAGAGTTGTGGATCAAGGTAATGGCATTTTAATAGGGAAGGCAAGAGCTTCACACACAAGTAGAGCATAAAGAGGAAACTTTTCTTACTTCCAGCCTCTTCCAGGAGGGCAGAGCCTCTGCCTGTGCGATGCTACTTGAGACAGTAAGTGCCATAACCACCAACATCCCTCTTCCTTCTCCTTTCCCCAAGATTTATTGCTGAGCACAATGTCATACAACGTGTGAATGACAGAAAAGGACAGAAAAGGAGCAGTGGAAAATGTAAAAATTAGGAAAAAAAAGGAATATGCCTGGATGCAAACATACTCTGGATACTGGCCCTTGTGTTCAGAGGCATTAACCTAAATTTGTTATAATCATACTGACAACTTCTGATTTAACTTGAATGAGAGTAATTGTGCTACAAAACCAGTATATGCTCAGAGGACCAGGAGGTCAGAGCTGCTGCTTTATTCATTTCACAAAGTGCTTGACCCATTACTCAAGGGGGTTGCATCAAATTACATACAGATGTCCTTTCCAGTCCAAAATATTATATGGTTCAGATTACCCTCCAAGGCAAGCCAATCTGTGTTTAAAACAGACTCATGTCTTGACAAGAGATGGCTTCCAGGCAGGTTTTATCTTCGGCTAATGCTGGTGAAGCCGATTCCTGGAAACCAGGCAAAGAAGCCGGATTTTCCACCCAAGATTCCCGTTCTGTTGACCTCCATTAAGCTTCATCTGGATAACCAAGCTCTGCAAACAGTAATCTGGCAGCAGAGGTTCTGTTGAGGGACATTGAGCCTGAAGAGCTTGATTGGCTGAGGAAGGGGTAGCCAATGAATCTGGCTGGGGATATCACGTATGCTGAGTATGTGAGGCTGTTGCAGCAGTTGTTATCCGTTGGAAGCAGCAAAGTGTGTCTCCTTCCTAGTTCCTTCTTGTTTAGTTGGAGCCCTTGGTTCCTACTAACCGTCATTCCATATGTCCTGTCCTAAACTTGACCCTATGCTAATTCCTGAATTTCTCACAATCTTACTTTCCTTGATTAAAGTCTAGCTCCTCACCCTTGCCTGCCTTGACCACAGTGCTTTGCCCCTTGCTCATGAGTCCCTTCTGCTGGCAACCACTCCACATGGCTGCTCACAAGCACAAAACTCCCTTGGCTCCCTGACAGACTAACTACATTAAAATATGCCAGCGGTAGGCAATTCTTATCCACTCTTTTCTTTTTTCCTGAAGCTTTGCTGAATATATGTGACTGGCTACATCAACGACAACAATTTAAATAGGGTATAAGGAGAAGCTCATTAATTTCTGCAGGAAATGTATTCTTTTCACCATCAGGCTTGCTAAACACTTTAGAGAATGCTATCTGCAAAGTCTTTCAATGTATGATTGAGATTCAATGAGTTACAATATCTCACCTTCACACGAAAATCCTGCAAAATGTAAGATCCAGCTCGCTAACACTCAACACGACCGCCCCTAACGCCAGCGGAAAGCTGGCTCCCCAGCTATTTAAAATCCTGTTTCTTTATTTGATGGGTGGAAGAAGGGTGATTAGTTTGGGGTGGGAGAAGCTGTGTTCAGGCATAGTACACGTTCTGAGACCATCTCTAAGCATCACGTAGATGCCTGTTTCTGTTAATCTCATTGCTTACTGAAAGCCTTGCAAAGTCACCTCTTAAAGCGACGTGGGAAAGCAGCAGCCTGAAGTACCAGTTGTGGTTAACTCAGGATATTTCTACAGTTTCAAAAGTTTTTCTTCTACATTTTGTAAGGGCAAAGATCCTTAATCTAAAATGGATTAAAACTTAAGCAAAGACAGAAAAAAAATATATTATTTTCATCTTTCAAATAACAGTAAGTTCAGCGTTCAGGAGGCATTTGTACAATGCCCTTAAAAAAATACTTGAACTTTTTGCCAGCCCAGAATTGGTCAGACACTTGGACTACGTAATCGTTGTAGTGTCCTTCCAACTGAAATATTCTATTCTGTTCCATTCTTTCTTCTCTTTTCTTTTCTTTTCTTTTCTTTTCTTTTCTTTTCTTTTCTTTTCTTTTCTTTTCTTTTCTTTTCTTTTCTTTTTTCTTTTCTTTTCTTTTCTTTTCTTTTCTTTTCTTTTCTTTTCTTTTCTTTTCTTTTCTTTTCTTTTCTTTTCTTTTCTTTTCTTTTCTTTTCTTTTCTTTTCCCTTTCCATTTCCATTTCCATTTCCTTTCCATCTTACTCCTGCCTGCTTAGCACTGACTTCTAGCAATGTAACCTATAAAATAAAGGCAGGTGTTTGTGTACTGTGTAGTATGAGAGGTGGGATATGGGGTAAAAATCCTCCATGGGAAGCCTTAGCATAAAGTCAAGACTTGGTCACTAATGCAATGCCGTGAAATCTTTTCTCTATCCTAAAAGTTGGCAGACAATGGCAAACACAGTTTATCAATTCAGCCAGTCTCCTCCTTTCCAGAAAGTGCTACTTTCTGGAAAAGCAGAGCAAAGTTTATACCAGGACATGGAGAAGTCCCCCATGGTGTTGGCACTGATGGTTAAAGGAAGAACAGCCAATAAAGCATTTTTATCTAGCTGGCTAGATAAAGCAGTGCGCCTATGAGACATAACTTCAATGGAGTTGTGACGTTCACAGCATTTTGCCCCCACTTTGTGTTTTGTTCTGACTTACTAGATGATGGATGTGCTCAAAATAGATATTTTTAGTGCTTTCTTGGTCATGTCTCAATATAAGGTGTGGAGTCATCATAACAGGACAGAACTCTCATGGCAATTCCTCAGAGTGGAGAACAAAAGAGAAATGTGGGAGCTGTGTACGCCATGGTAATGCCTTTCCAAAGATGAGGAAACGGACCCTTTCTCTATATGAGTAATGGGATCAGTCTTCTACGCTCCCTGAAATACAAGGAAGTTCAAGCTTTCAGAGAATGAAATACTTCAGCAAATGTGCAATGTCCCCAGGCATGTTACAGGAGAGAAGTGGAAATGTAAAAGGAACAGATGAAGTTGATGGGAACAAGGCTGGTTGTGATCTAGCCTTGACTGAGTGCCCCCGGGGTCCATCCAACCACCTGTAGACTTGCTAATCATTTTGCAGGAAGAATAAGCATGTTTCTGCAGTGAGATTTGACAGAAGAGAAGGAAATGATGGAGATCTGTTCAAATAATGATTCCCGTCTCCTGCTATCACACACCACCATAGCCCTTTCATAAGCTGACCAAGCTCCATCCTGAAAGTAGTTTGCACTTTCCCCTGAAACTTTACTGCTTTTATCAATGTGCTGTCCCTGAACTTCATCACCTCCAGATGATTAAGATCAGTTTGACCCTCACTGAAAAAGAGGCAAAAAGCAGGAACACCAGTAAAGTTCATTCTTGTTGGAAGAAGAAAGGATCTGAAGCAGCTACCTAAATGCGTGTTGTAGTGGTTACTCACAGTGTGGAGTAGTGGCTGCGTCCTTTACGTCAAGAGACTGAGAGGGGTGCATCGAAACCCCACTAATATCCCAAGGGTTTCAAAGTTTGGGAGTTGCTTGTCTCCTTTTGTAAGAAAGCACAGCTTAAACATCACAGCTTTGTCTTTCTGTTGTGCTCATTTTTCTAATGAAGAGGGAAATGAACAGACTGTGTCTCTTAGCTTACACTTTCCCACGCAGAATACAGTAATTCAAGTGTGCTGCAATGCAAACCCCCATCCGGATCACAGCACTTCCCATTTTAACTCGAGGTCATCACACTTGATTTTGTTTCTCAGGACTGTGAACTTTTAAAATGAAATGTTTCACCATAGCACCTCAGTATTTGCATTGTGATACGAACACGGTGAGTACGTCATAAATCCCGTTCGAGCCTTTCATTCTGTAGTGCACATGGCATATTAAAACTGGAGGCTACAGCTATCTTTGTCGAGCACTCCGCATACACGTCAGGCAATTAATAGAAAAAGGAATGGAACAACCTTCACCCACTTTCAGTATAGAACCATCCCGCTGAAAGGCAGAGACAGGCGAAGGAATGAGGTCTGATGGGTTTATAGCTCAGTCTTTATGGGAGTATTATTTCTAAAGCAAAGGAGAGGAGGCTTTCAGACGTTTTCCAGCATCAGAAAGTACATCCTCTGGAAAAAGGGGATGATATCACCGTGACCGCTTGTGTCCACTTGCAAGGTCAAGCAGCAACACTGGAACTAGGTCCACAAACCCAAAGGCAGAGCTATGCATCCTGGCATCCTTCAAGCCAGTAATCAATGCCCTGCAGAACGTGTCCCTTAAGCCTTAGCCTGCTTTCTGGGTGATAAAAAACTCCCAGCAGTTTCCCCCTTGTAATTTTGAGGAATGCAAGTCTCACAGGGCTCCGCCAGTTTCAATGTGGCCTGATTTTCTAGTTGGATATGTGCAGATATACACAAAAACATTGCCAGTTGCCCTCATTGTATCACTTTTTCATCTTCTTTTCACTTTTTAAGTGCTGTGGACTGTGCTGCCTTTTCAGAATTTCCTTTTCTTTGAATAAAATCCAGTGAATACAAAATTAAGTTACAAAAGGCTGCTTGGAGTCTCCCCTAAGCATTTGTGAAGAGTTTGCTTCCTCTTTTTTTTTACGGCTGAGGCTTCAGCTCACAGCTGGGCTTTGCCGTCGACTTTTATTTCCTTGGTGATTTTTTCAGGATGTAGGGAGAAAAATGGAAGAGGGGAAATGATCTTGGGATTATAGGATTCAAATCTGAGGTCACGTTGGCACTTATTTGCATAGCCGAAATCAAGGATGCAGTATTTAACCCCAGCTTGCAGAAATACAGTGAAGAGCTAACAGCTTTGGAGTTGAGTGATCTGAATGCTTGTTCCCACCTCTGCAACACCCTTCCCATCTGGCCTCTGGAACATCACAGTGCCACAATGCTTCCAACTGTCATTGGCCATCGTCTAGATCCATACATGGTCACCTAGTCCACAAATGTCCGGGAGCACCAAGTTCCCAGCAGATCTTGAGCTCAGCATGCTGTGATTTAGTTGGCTAACAACTGGAACTGCTTCTCTGTAGCTTCATAAAGAGAAAGAGAATGGTGGTTAAGCCGTAAATGATGGTTAAGCAGTCAAAAACGATGGTGAATCAGTGAAAACAAAGCACAGGATAGAGATAGCTGAGGACCTAGTACAGGTCAGGGACTATTTCAATAGGCGTTTCGTAGGTGGTCACATTATTTTGGTGGCTGAGAGAGTACACAGGGGTGATTCTGCAGCAGCTGGGCTCAGAACCTTGGAATATTCTTGAGCACATCCAACATCCTCATATAGATGTGAGATAGTCATGGTAGCAGAGAATTTTCAAGGTTAAGTATTGAACAAGTTTCCTGAAAGGGCTGAACAGTTAAACAGTGTCAAGAATGAGAGAAAAATGACATTAATGACAGCAGTCTCCTGGTTTAGAGTTTACAACTGTTCTCTATGATCAGACATGAGCAGGAAATCTCATACTGGAATAAATTGCAGCCACGGAGTGACATTTCTTATCATCTTTGCTTATCATCAGGCTAAGGTTGATTTCTCAGTGAAGGAGATATTTGATACAGTCTGGCAAGTGATATGACCTTGTATTCCTCCATGAAGTATTAAAATGCTGAGATGAGAAAGAAAAATATGGTTAAGAATAAATAAAAAAGAATATAAAAAACAGCCAAACCCTTTTAGCACAACTGATTTGATTTTCCTTTACATTGGCATAGGTTTTCCTTGAAGAAGGAGGGGATGGGAACATTAGTAGCGATACGTCTCCCTGGAAGAGCCATCCATTATGCTTTGAATGAAAATCGGCTTAATGCTAACAAGATTCGAGGCCTTTATTTATTCCAACCACAGACACATGGATCAGACTTGAAGGCCTGTGATGGTTTTATTTGTAGATGATTTTGCCTAATGCTCATTATCTTTGACAGCATTTGCTTTGATTGAGTTTATTCCCCTTGATGTGATTACACATGTGATACGTGCACTGGGTGAAAGGACATCGTTAATGCCACTGCTGTTAAATCTTGTTGCCCTTGAGTCATGCAAAATCCCTGTCCCAGCTCGGAGCCGTATCAAACTATTGGGTTTAATCAATCAGGACCACAGTTAATGCAGTCACTCAGCAGTCACAGTGGTGGCTTCACTGTTGTAGTCAGTGAAAAATAATGCAAACTGTCACCAAGTACGACCCAGGCAGTCCTGCAGCTCAAAGTTTGCAATGAGCTTCTGGGCAACATTCTTCTCTGTCACACGCCAAAATCTGGAATGACTCTATTGGCCTCTGTCCCTTGACTTCAGATTAGCACCTGTGCAGTGAAGACTTTGGATCCATGCGAGGACTTTGCTTCTCTTGAGAAGGCAGATTAGAAAGCACTTACTGCTTTTCTATTCCACGCTTAGGGCATAAAAGCCTTTCTAAAGACAACCATCATCAAATTTAGTTTTCTATTAACACAGCACTACAGACTTCTGCGGCTCAGCTGCTGCT
>NW_010400770.1:0-9231 GCF_000710305.1 Buceros rhinoceros silvestris | reverse complement strand
TTCAGCTGCTGATTTTTAAGAGATGGAGCCAACTGTGAATGAGGGTCTGTGAAGACCCCGGGAGTTAGTGAGCTCTTTGCCACGCTCTCGCATCCCCACTATGACTCACAACTCTGAGAAGAGAGTTTGACTTCAGATCTCAAAGCTGAGCCTGTTGAATTGGTGTCTGAGAGGTTGATTGGTGTTTTGAACTTCAAGGAATCATATTAGTAGGAAGACTCAGAGTTACAGTCCTACGCAGGGGCTTAGGGCCTGTGTGTGTGTGAGGTTTTGAGCTCAGAGAGATAAATGTTTCTTCACCTGCAAATTCTCTCGGGACCAGGTTGACTGATGTGTTAATTCACACTTGGAGGAAGCTTCGATTAATTTGGCTGTGCAGGGTGTAATTTATTTCTTCTCAAAGTGAAGCAAGTTGCCTTGCACTCTCTTGAACTAAAGGTGTGCTTGCAGGGACTGCTGCAAAATAATCAGCGTGCATGTTTTCAGCTTTGTTGCACACCAAATCCGTTACAAGAAAAGGTGTTAGACCCTCAACAGTGTTTGCTTAGGTTCCAAGCTCACTTTTCAGGAATTATTGACATTCCTGAGACTTCTGCTGAGCTGCCAGTAACACTATCAGTGCCGAAAGATCCCAACGGTAAACATCCTGAAGTATCTCTGCTGGTGCCCGTTGCAGATGTCTGGCCTTTTAAGGCTCAGACTGAAATGTGTTACCACCAGGGCATCTGGATTCAGACAGTTTTGTTTATTAGCTGGGTAATCGCTAAGTGAAAGGCAGAAAGGAAAGATATGCTGCTTTTCTTGTCTTTTTTGCTCCCTGACCTGCTCCCTTGCATGGCTGTTATCTTACCTGTTAAGTTAAAGACTAGTAATTATAAGGCTCTATACAGTTTCCATGTGACAAATGACAAAAACACTATTTATGAATGCAAACACTCAAAGTCCAGTTCTTCCCATATGCTACCACCTTGACTTTCCTGCCCAAGGAGCTCAGAAAAGCAAAGAGGGAAGCTGTTTGAGGTGGAAAAGAGTCTCGAGCCTCTCCTCGTGCAGAAGTTTCTCCAGGCATGTCCTTTACTTCCACAACAACAGAATAACCTGAACCATGTTGTGATGGTTCATTTGGTGTTATTAGAGCCACACTGCAACTGCATGAAATGAACCAGGTCTTGTTTGATCCGCTCCACACAGCTCCCTCCCTTCTCTAACCCACAAGGTTGCAGACGCTCCTAACACTGGTGTAGCCTTAAGCCCTAAGATAAAAGGCCAAAGGTCTGCAAAGAGCAACACAAAGGCAGCAGGAGAGATCCCAACATTGTAGCCTCTTCTCTACCAGGGAATTCATTTCACGTGAAGGGTTCAATGATTACGTCCTCTTTCAGAATTCCTGTGCAACAATCTAATTCAGTTCAGACCTTGCATGGGAAAACCTGGGCTCATACCTGGGTGAACACCCAGCGCGGTGTTTGGGTGGTTAGGAGATGTAATGACTAAGTCTTGCTTATGGATCAGCTCTTTCTAGGCACAGTCTAAGCAATGTGGGCAGTTCTGGGGTGCTTTTCTTACCTCCTTCTTATTCCTGCTTGTCTCTTGTTTGGATTGTTCGTTGTTTATAAAACCTCATTAGCTGTGTTGGGTTATCACATAGCACAGAACCGTGCGGGGTATTACACCACCCCTTACGGCTTGCCCAGAAAAATGGCCGTGTGTGCCAGGGGTTTCTGAAGCGTCTTTGACTGGAAGATCTGTGCCATTTGTAGATCATTGCCCCCTTTCGAGAGGGTGAACTGAAGCACGCAGAAGAAATCATTCCCCAAACGACCGTGATTCTACATCACTCAATGCCCTGAAATTCTCAATGCACTTCTCCCTGAGCCGCTGTTTTACTGAGCTCCCATATAGTCTGTTCTTGTTCCTCTTCTGAATTAAACCGAGTTTTGTACTAGCTGTGTTTCATTACCTTATTTATCCTTCCAAAATACTTGTGTATCTCAGGCTCACAAAACTTACCCGCTTTTATTTGTGGATGATTTTTAACTCCCATGAAGTAACTAAGAGAACATTCAGTTTGATTGTGTGCATTTATTTGTCTATTAGTCTGTTTGTAGCTATAATAAGCAAGCAAATGATTCCACAGTGTATTTTATTTATGTGATTTGTCTGGATAGTAAACTGCAGAGCCTGATTCAGATGATAACAACCGTGGAGTTGTGGCATCCGAAGCCCTAATTGGAAGCATTACACAGCAGAGCTGCAATCTGCAGAGCTTGCGTGCAAACTCAGAGGCAGAATCTAAACTTTCTTCTCCTCCTCTCACTACATTCAAAGTTTGGGGTTGCTTAAACCTAGCAGAACACCTTTATCCACCCTAACACCTCATCAACCAAAGCAATTAGGATCCATCAGAAATAAACTGAGTGGCTCATTAGTGTCTTTGAGTGCCTCATTTTGCTGTGGCGGGTGGGGTGATGACACTTTATAGTCCATTGGTTAGCGAATTGCCCTTGTTGTACAGATCTGAAGTGGGATTTGTGGCAAAGCGCCTCCATCTTAAAAATCCTGTGATTTGATAACCATCTTTAAAGGGCACATCCTCAGACCTGTTAGTTAAATGTAATCAATTTTCTCCGTTTATTGCAATTAATGGCATGAAGCGGGTCGGGTGTTTATTTGACTTCCAGTATTTTTGAATTGGAAATCCACCTTTGCCCTCCTGTGTTACAGGGTTATAAGGCCCTGGCTGTTACGTTTGCAGCCTACATCACGGCAATACGTTATGGAGGAGTTTTTAGGAACAGCTTATAGCCTGCCAGGGATGACCACAGCGAGCCTGGGTTGTTCTTTTTGAAGCAATGTTCTTTTTATGAGTGTTCCTAAGGATGAGGACGGCAGATCCATTTCATAATTGTTTCTGTGTCCTGCTGTGTGCAAGGCGCTTCAAAAGCTACTTTATTATTATAAATGAGGAAAAAATCCTGGCACGTAGTTCACTAAAACCCCTGTCTTGATGAGTCAGTGTATTTCTACTTCTCTCCACCTCCAAGCAATTATTCTGATCTATGGAACAGCACTGATGAATCAGATGGCTTCTGTTTGCAAAGTTTTAATGGAAACAAATTACTTAGGAAAAGAATCTGAAACACAGCCTGATTGCTGGCTCCAAGGTGAATCCAGACAAAGTGGAAGGAATACAGGTACCAGCCCTCAAAGTGAGGGTCCTTGGTGTGCAAACAGGTTGCCAGGGAGTCTGGGAAGCAGTGCATGGCACGAGGTGCTCAGGCCCAAGCGAGGGATTTTTATTGCACTCTCTAAACCTATCCCCCTCCACCCTCCGGAGCTAAAGCACAGTCAATGCAAATGAAAACTTGAAGTCAGATCCTGACCTAGATCTCCGATGCCACAGCGAAAAGAAATAGCTAATGCGAATGTTGAAAAGCTATTGCTGTAACGAATCCGTTTGCTGGGAGGACTGGTCAGGATCTCGGCTTTGGACTGAAGCGTTGGAGTTAGCACTATGCTTGGGAACCGATCATGCTCACCTTAGCCACAGGTGTTAATAGCTTGTGCCAGAATTTGAGCGTAGACTCTCTGGGGCTCCTTTATGGTGGAAATTACTGTTTTTCCACACACCTTATTTTCAGTGCCAGCATTTTGGTTGTGCTCCTTTTGGTGGGAAACCTCTGAGTTTAGATACCTCCTGTGCAGATGTCGCTGTCTGAGCTGGAGGGCTCACAAAATGGATTGAATAACCCCCCCACCCCAGTGTTCCATGGCACAATTCATGGCCTGATCTAACACTTACTTCAGGACCTGTAATGCCCTGCACTCCGCTGAGTATCTGATCAGCTTTCCTCTACCTAAAGGGCAGCCCAGGAAAAAACCCACGTTTATTTTTAGGCAGACCAATCTCATGCTGTGGTTGCTTCTTTTCTTCCTGTACTCTGTTATTTGTTATTAATTGTTACAAAATTCCGTTTTTTGTAAGTTGTGAGGTGGAAACAAACCTTTGGGCTCTGGGTTTCACGGCACTTCGGTATCAGAATAGTACTCACAGCAACCTCTGATCTGGAGTCTGCAGCTTGGAGCCAGTTGTACCTCTTTGCATTCACGTGAGTTAAGCAAGGGTAAAGTCTCATCCCGGTTTATTTTGTAACGCCTCAGTGAGAGCTTTAACTGAAGGTCACAGGGACTCCTGTGCTGAAATCTGTGTTGCTCCAGTCGTGCTGCTGCTGGTATCTTCTCGTCTCTTGGACTGCCGTGTAGATAAATCTTTCAAGACATGGCACTTTCTGGTGGGGAGGCTGGTCTCTTGGCATTCGGGTGAAAGTGAAGACAGGAACCTGCCCTGGGCTTCATTCACCCATAACACATTTCATTAAGCCCCCGCCTTTCACACAGCGTAAACTGCACAGAGCGGAACACAAAAGGAGCAGAGAAACCTGTACCTGCTCTCCTACAATTTCTGTCATTCCCAGAATAGCCCCAAAAGTGTGTCAGAGAAGAAAATTGCTGCATCATTTTCCGGACAGACACAAGTCTGAAAATTCTCTCTCCTAGGTGCCACACATTCACGAGAAATAAATAAATAAAAAAAAAAATAAAGAGAATTCCTGAAGCTCGGGGTCTTTTTGGCTGTGTGTTCGCAGTTGCTCCTTGTACAATCAGAAGATAATTAGCCATTTTATTTTATGGCAGCTCGCCTTCCGGACAGTCCCCTGCGTGTGTCTCATAGCCCAGTGCTCCACCAGTGACATCTACTGGCTAACACCACCCTCGGCATCCCACGCGGTGGTGGGACAGATTGGTGGGACCAGACATGGTCCAAGTGCAGGGTGGCCTGGAAAGGCAGACTCTGGAAAACTCTCTGCTGCTGAGAACATGAGCCATGTGAAGAGTTTGCTCAGTTATGAAACCCTCCAAATTCTTTTGCCAGCACCATACTTGGAACAGAGCTGAGTTAGGAGTCTTTTCATCACTGATTAATATGCAAAAGGGCATGACGCTTGTGGCCACAACTGCTCTGATGAATGTCCGGTGTGTCTGATTAAGTGCTGTGGTGCCTCTTGACATAATGAAGTGTTAGGAACAGCCCCATTTTTAGCTCCATTGTCTTGCTCTTACCTATTCTCTGAGTGAAAATTATTGTGGAAGTTGGTATTGTCATGATTATTGCAAAAAGCAAAACTTTTGTGTACTGGGTTCAGCCAGTGGTAAGCATGTGACCACCGAATGAAAAAGCGTCCAGCTATTCAATGAGCTGACACACAGTTTCCAAAAGGATTCCCATTGCCCAGCCTCCAGGAAGTGAATTTTAAGTCACGGATGTGAGATCGGTAAACAGAAAACACAAAGAACTGCCTTGAAAAGGGGAATTTCTGCATGTTTGCGTACAATGATGTGTTATATTTGGTCTCTGGGACATACATCTGTGAGTTACGCTGTCATTCTTAAACCTCAATATATCATCAGTCATCATTAGTGCTAGGCTGAATCCCTCCTCCAAAGCAAATACAGAATAAAGGACAAACACCGAGCAGAATTCTAAAGTTCAGCCATGTTTGTGCCCTTTAGCATTCACTATTTGCAAACATTTCTCAACAGCCAGTCCCTGCTAGGGGTGAACGGCCGGTTGTTTATTTGAAGCCATTGAACCATGCGAGGCAGGCCATGCTTTGTAGCCTAGCAGCAAGCCAAAAATATAACTTGCTGTGTGAAACACTGACAAGCTACGGTGTTTCTACCTTCTATTCCACAACATCTTGTGTCTTGGCCAAATAGAGGCGTTGTTTAAGCAACGAGTAGAAGACACATTTTTGCAACGCACCTTTTTGTGGAACTATTCCACCGCCCATATGCCAAAGTTTGGCTTCTGTTTGTGTATGAGACACTTTTTTGCTGTTGTTTCAAATAGTAAATATTAGTTTTCCTCATTAGGTTGCTGATTTTCCAGCTGTACTGAATAGACACATTTCTGCATCCTTTTTGCTATGAAAAACCACAGGGACGGACTTCAGCTGTTCCCACTGTGGGACACCTAGCTATTGTTATTTCACCTCAGGGATTTCATGGGCACAAAGTCACAGTGAAAAGCTAACGGATCAGATCTGTTTCTGCTGAAGAGCAGACACCACTGCGGTCATTACAACACACCTGGACAAGCAAAGTGCTTCCTTCCTTTCACGCTGTAGAAACATTTGCCTTGTGGGCTGTGACACAACATCCACGTTATATCAGACACTGTCAGTTGGAAAGATGTCCAAAGGCTTTAAAAAATGGTAATTATTTCCTAGAGCCACAGGAGCTCTCTACAGCTCCCAGAGAAGACATGGATGAAATGCTCCATCAGGTGGATGCAGCACTGTGTGTTAGGGGTGGCTCGTCTTGAACAGGATGCGTGTGAGCTTTATCACTTCATCATTTGGGCTGGGACCAGGGAAACCTCCCTCCAGTGAATGTGCCCAGCAGTGCGGATGTGGCTTAAGGCTTTCCAGACTCTGTCCTAAGGTACTCGGTGAGAACTGTGGGAGTTCACCAAATGCTCATTTTCAGCGTTTTATCCAGAATAGTCTTGAGGTGCTACAGACCGGCTTTAAACCCAAATATGTTCTCAGGCTGGATTCTGGTGCTTCAGCTTGGACATTTCTCAGTCACTGGCCTTACAAGCTACTATGACTGTTGAGCTCCTATAATTCCATAGTTGGCAGACAATTCACATCTGTATTTTGGGTTAGTTTGGAGAATGAGAGAATCGCACATTTGTTTTCCCAAACAGAGAATGGAATAGAAAAATCAGTTCTACAAAGCAGCAGTATTTTCCCTGGACTTTAGCTGGCTGGACTGTAGGAGTGCAAACCCTTGTCATAACCAGTGGAGAGAAGAAAGAAGATTTGGACCAGGATACTCCGAGACACCCTGATGTCAGCCTGAGGAGGAATCACCCACTGAGGGGGCTTGTCTCTTTCCATTGACTGAAGGCGAATAGTTCAGACCTGGACGTTTACATCACAAATAAATGCCTGTATTTTCTCTGCATACCACGATTCCTCATTTCCACATTGTGACGTTCTTGGGGAGGACGTTAATCTGCTCTGAACAAATGCTCAGACAGCTCCTCTAAACAATGAGGAAATTCCTGCCCTGCTCTTATATACACATATTTATGTTGCAAAAATCTTGATAGCACGTTGTTTAGTTTCCTCATTTGTCTGGCGGTTATGCTACAGAACATAAACAACGCAAAAACCCTCCTCGGATTAGTGGAAAATCTACTTGAATCATGATCTATTAGAAAGGAAGATAAATCTGACCTACCTTAATTTGAAATCTTTGAAAACCTCTGGCAAATACACAAAATTTTTGGAATATCATGCGAATGTCAGTGTTCGGTTGTACGTAACGAAGATACATTCCTTCTGCAGCTTGTAGACCTCCGTAATCATTAAGTTTCTCTAAAATAAGGATTTCAGGACTGAATTCAAAGCTTTCCCCATTCAAAGCTCAAGGACACTGAGGGTAGATTTCAGCGCTGTTTTAACTACGGTTCAATTGATGTAGCTCCCCTTTACCTTGGGCCATAAACATCCTTGGGCTTTTCTTTAAAATGTTCTTCCACTCACCCCAAAACATTCCAAATTTACTACTGAATCAGGCTGACATCCAAAAGATGAATTACATTCCTGACGTGAGCAAGGTAACTATTACATTAACTAATGTATTAGAGTAAGAGAAAAAGGTTCATGGCTCTCTAGAGTGGAAATTATATTTATGAGAAAAAATAAAAGATGAAACCTAGAAATATGGGCTCTGCTAAACAGCTCTATAAATAAAGATGCACACATCAGGAGAACTCAGCAGCTGTGGAAACCACCATAAATTGTACCTTGGAGAAGTGGGTGACTTGTAATGGCAGAACATTAAGGTCGTTATTCAAATGGCCTGTCTCTGAAAGGTGTTTCTTTTTGTCTCCTTTATTGCCTGCTAGATTCCCGCTTAATGGATGGTTAAGAGGAAAAAAAGAAAAAGACACAATTCCTTAAAGGAGGAGTTTTGGACCATGAGATGTAATATTTGGGATCCCAGAGTCACAGAATCGCAGATTGGTGGGGGTTCGAACGCGCCTCTGGAGATCACCCAGTCCAATCCCCCTGCTAGAGCAGGGTCACCAGAGCAGGTTGCCCAAGGTCGTATCCAGGCGGGTTTGGGATGTCTCCAGAGCAGGAGACTCCACCAGCTCTCCGGGCAGCCTGGGCCAGGGCTCTGCCGCCCTCAAAGTGAAGAAGTTTTTCCTCACATTTAGATGTAACTTCCTGGGTTCCAGTTTGTGCCCATTGCCCCTTGTGCTGTCACTGGGCACCACCGGGCAGAGTCTGGCCCCTCCCTCTGGACACCTGCCCTTTGGCTGTTGATAGGCACAGAACAGCGTTACAGAGAGCGGGGTTTGGCCAACTCAGGCGGCGACTCATGTCTCACGATTTTAGATGTCTAAATGTTAGGTGTGTAACTCTAAGCTGGTCCAGGCTTAGGAAGGAGCTTTTTGCAGAAAACAAAGAGAAAATAGAAAAAGTTGCCTCCGGAAATGGGTTCGTTTGGTGATCATCATATTCTGCTTTAGATGGAGATGAGTTGCCCTCTGGAGGTGCTGATTTCTCTCCTCTAGTGCTAAAGGGAATCCGCACTGCCCAGTTCAGATTTAGCCATTTTAAAACTGGATTTTGAAGTCAGGGTGCATGAATCATCCTGAAGTGATGATGTTATGTTCCAAATTTATTTAGTGGAAAAGGAGACTGAGAACTGGTAAACGATGGAAAAGCTGCAAGTACCAAATTTATCAAAGAAAGCAGCGGTTGTATCACCACCTTAAAAATCAAATTCTATTGTAACTCGCTGAATAGGCACATGGAAATAGGAAGATAATTTCTTAAACTAAGGATTCTCAAGATTTTCTTTTCATAGTTACCCATTTCTGGGCTCAAAACTGAAGTGATCCCTAATTTCAGAACTAAGTCCCTTTTTTTCTTATTGCGTTCTTCAACCTCCATCTGTCATTGGGATCTCCAGGGTTATTCTCATCAGCTACTTCTGACTACTGTCAGCACATACGTTGTGGGCATTTTATGGATTTTCAAAGCCACCAGGGGCCATGTGAGCCCCAGGCTCTCCATTGTAGTCTGCTGGATCTCTGTCACCTTCAGCCGTGGTTTAAACAGCATAGATAAGACATTTTTGACCCAG
>NW_010400769.1:38185-40289 GCF_000710305.1 Buceros rhinoceros silvestris | reverse complement strand
CTGCCAGGTGACAACCTAATTAATAATAATAATAATAATATTTAAAAAGTAATGATAATAATAATCTAAAAAAGAATAAGCAATAACAACACGTGACAATGTGGGGGATAGCACATAGAAGTTATTGCAGTAGGAACACAAGGTGGGAAGGATTTCTAGGTTTGACTGGTGAACACAGAAAGGTTAAGGAATGTAAAAGAGATCATTCTTGGAGTCACACAGCAAACATACAGTGTAAATCATCAGACAGATCCATCTGCAGGAGGCAGAGGTATCACCCTACTTACAGTACAGCTTTGAAAGTCCTAAACAACACTGATCAAAGTTTGGACAAGAATTACTACATTTTACTGGAGTAAACCCAGGAGAATTCTTACAAATCACTATTAAACCAAGCCCTATGACACCTTATAGAAGCATACATTTGCACAAACTGCTCTCAAAAAAGTAAGCAGTGAATACAACGGTTGGTGGAGAATTGTACAACACAATCTCACAAACGAAGCAGTGGGCCATTTAGCACAGTATCTTCAGCCTAATCTTGCCTCAGTTATTAACTTGTCTGCCAAGCCCTCAGCTAAAGGAAGAAATTCCACAGGTAATTGCTTTTTATGAAACTTCCTTTCTGGAAAACCACCAGCTAAAAAGAGGAGTGATTTCCTTGAAGTCGGTTCTGGCTTGGGATGAAGGAAGCTGCCACTGGGAACAGTGGGCTGCTGCACGCAGAGCTGTGCTATAGCTCAGTCAGCTCTCACTCTTACACGTCATTGCAGAAATGGACTTGCAAGCGTGGCTCTGAGCTTCAGAGCAGGGTGGAGGGGAGGAAAACGAAAAAGAAAGGTCATACTGCTACCTGCTGATAGCCAGCTCTCTTAAATGGTATCACCAACAGCTTCCTATCTACACGCCTGTAAATCCCACCCCTCTTCTCCCCACCCCCCACTGCAGTATCTGCAGCTCACCATCCTTAAGGACGTTAGCCGCGCAGGCATCCTGGCTCAGATGTTGCTACCTTAGCACCTGGACAAGTGCTGCACCGCTTTTTCTTAGCCTGGGTGACTAACTTACTTTCCTACATTCCTGTGAGATAAATGTGTGTGACTCCAATACCGGATGGAGCAAAAGCAATGTGCTTTTTGGGGAGGCTCTATCAGACGTGTTGGAGCTGAGCTTCTGGGAGCAAACTGCAGACCTGTGGTGTAAGCTCTCTTCCCCCTACAAGCCTTGCTCCTGTTATTATTTGCGTATGGTTCTGCTTACGTGCCTGTAAACAGCCAGCAAGTTAGCAACTGGGCAACTGAAATAGCACAGGTTCCATTCGATGTGTTTGATCTGATAAAGGTCTGCTAATTGCCAGTATTCATGCACAACTTCTATATTCCATGGCTTGAGACTTGGTTTTTTGTCCTTTCTGTTCCCTTCCCTGGAAGGGAAACAGTTAGCCACATTTACCCAGTTATTTATGCACCTTTTAATTTCTTGTTTCCCTCTCTATTCTATATATTCTTTCACAGAACACGGGCTAATTTTGATAAATATATCATACATCAAAATGTGTAAATATATTACCCTTGTCTACTAGTTTGACTTGAAGTCACTGGTGCTGTTTCTTACCAGGCACTAACTGAACCTGTTTTACTAGTCTACTCTAGTGAATAAACACAACTGTGTTTGGCTTGGGGAAGGCAGAAATAACAACAGCCAGAGGAGCTGTTTCATCTTTTTCAGGGTTGAATTCAGCTGAACTTGTCTATAGACATATCTGCTCTTTTGTCCTGAAATTATAGAGGTTGGGGTACTTGTCTAATCTAATCCTTTACACCTTTAAACATGCTCTGCTTTGTTCTGCAGGTCTCTCACACTACGAGTTTAGAGCAAATTGTGAAGAGCTTTGGTGCTTAAGCAGTGTTTCTAAGGTCAGCACTTATTCCCTGCAATAATTATTTCTCTTCTCCTGTGGAGGTTGAGATGAGGATCTGGGCAGGTTGAGAGGACAGCGGTTTGTGCTGTTCATTGAAAAAAAAAAATCATTCAGAGTACAAAGTAGAAGTCCCAGAAGGAAAGAAAATGCAGTGAAAGCTCATTTCCATTTGCATGCCTTATG
>NW_010400769.1:36857-38089 GCF_000710305.1 Buceros rhinoceros silvestris | reverse complement strand
CTACACGCTCAGAACATAGATAAAGAGACAGAAGGGAAGTGACTTCTCTAAAGGTTACTCAGCAAGTCAGTGACAGTCAGAAGCAGACGCACATGGGCGCAGTAGGGCTGTCTGCCCCCTTGAGGGCAACCCTGTGAGACGCTGCCCTCACCCACTGGATTGGAAGTAAATTCATTCTGGATCTGAAAGATCATCTTTCCCTTTGAAACTGTGACATGGAAGAGATTTCTAGAGCTGCTGCGAACTTGCTAACCAAATAGTGAAGCATCAGAAAGGAGCAGTCTGCAGCTCTCTCATCGATGCAATGACATGTAGACTAAAAGCTGGGGATAACCAACAATGGATCAAAGGTAAAGCTGTTTCTTTCTCCCATAAATATAAAACAAGTTATAGCATCTGAAGAGTTTTGCCAATGTCTTTCACTCCAGAATTTTTTTCTTTAGTAAGTGGAGGTGAGTATTGGCAAAATTGACCTGAACTATTCAGTTTCGATTCAGCCAGGTATTTGTTTCTGTAACGGGAATGTTTGCTATTTGTTAAATAAACAACCCATGGGTGATCCTCAGCTGGTGTGGATCAGCATGACTCCACTGGAGTGTCAGGATTTCATGTTCAGGAAAGAAAGGACTCTGATTACTTGGGCTCCTCCCATAGATAGGACAGAACTGCAGTTTCTAAATTGTTGCACCACAGGAGACCAGAAAATTCCTTCAAGCTGCTATTGTTAGTTTTTTCTTGTGAAAACTAAACCTGCTTATTAATTTTCCCCCGATATCTAAATTTTGGAAACACCACATCTGAAGGTCACCAACTAAACCAGTTGAAAAGCCGACTGTGAGGACAGGTTTTTTATGTTACCTCGGTGCTTTCATTTTCAGCATTTCAGCCTCTAAGAACAGAACAGAATATTTTCAACACCAGGAGTCAAAAAGGTTTAAAACTTCCAGTAAAGCCCACTTGAATTTCCAGTAAAGACCATTTCAATAGATGAAGCTTTAAATTCTCGCTTATTTAATCGGTACCATCGGTCCTTAGCTGACCATCAGCAAGCACTTGCAGCTCAGATCCTTTGATGACTTCTCAGAAAGCAGAGTAAACTCACAGAGTGGCTCCTGAATACACGCAAATTTAAAAGCAGGGAATGAACTGTTGTTAGTGGATTCTTTCTTGTAGCAATAACACTTCATTTGCACTTTTTTCTTTTTTTTTTTTTTTTTTTTTACCTGAGCTCA
>NW_010400769.1:26749-36791 GCF_000710305.1 Buceros rhinoceros silvestris | reverse complement strand
CCTTTTTTTTTTTTTTTTTTTTTTTTTTGTACCTAGACTCCAAACAGTGTGAGGTGATGGCTCTGATAACAAACATTGCGCTCTGATAGTCACCTGGTAACAGTCACCTCCTGTCAGAAGAGACTGACCCTTTTCCTGGGAGCCACACAGCAGTGCCCCACAGGTTGGTGGGGAAAAAATCAGGAGAGAGGGCATCGGAACTGGAGACAAGTCAAAAAGGAAGTATGCTGTGGAAGTGTCATCTGATGATTTCAAAGAGGTGAGAACCTGGGGAATTCCTGTGTTTTTCCTACAGAAAATATGACGGACTCCATTTTTTTTTTAATTCATTTCTGGTTCGTCTCTCTGCTGGTCAGAATCACCTGGGCATCAGGAATATTCAAGGAGTTGTGGAGGGCTGAGAGCAGAGGGTTACACTGGCGATGCAAAGGAAAGCCACGGGCAGGCCATCAACTTGGGATGGCTGTCAGTCAGAGGAGACAGACATTTGCCAGGACCGGCAGACAGCGAGGAGAGAGCTGAGAACCTCCAGCTGAGCTGGCCAGTGCAGAGGGTAGATGAAGCCTGAGGTGTTGGAAAGGAATGAAGGCAAGATTTTTCAGCAACCTAACACTTCTTAAAATTAAATAACCATCTTCAGTCAACAGCAGCATTCACCACCATATAACCAGTGCCTCTCTTTGCAGGCCACGGCTTCCACTTCCTGTTAATTGGCACTGTGTGCTCTGTAGTTACCTCACACCAAAAGCCACGAAGCCCCTCCCTGTCTATAGCCACTGGTAGGTGGAAACTGCAGGGGTCCCTTTGTGATGCTGCCTGTGACGAAGCAAAAAAGAGATTAATTGCTTGTTTCGTGTAGTGACCGGTATCTCTGTCAGCAGCAGCCTGGTGTTTCGGTGGAGATGTGCCCTTGTTTCTGTAAATCTGGAAACCGGGACTGGCGCACTCAGACTGCTAACGCAGGATGTTTCAAAGGCATTTAGCGTTAGCTCACGCAGACGCGCCTGGCGCCGTGCCTCGCTGCTGTGTTGGGGCAGGGCCCCCAGACACGGGGGCTGCCAAAAGCGGTTCTGGCCCGGAACAGGGCTCACTCCTTGGGTCCTTCGGCAGTGACCCCACGGGGCTTTGCCAGGCAGCCCCGGCAGAGCCAGGAGCTCTGCGGACAGCAGGGAAATGCGTATCGAATTCCTCTAGATGGCACAGCACCTTGACAAATCTGGGAACGAACACGCTCAGCAGATGGCGAGAGCCAGCCAGCCTCCTCTGGTTGTCTGAGAAGCTTTTCCTGCTTAATTGTGGTTAACTGTTCTAATCCACCCTCAGGCTGGAGCTCCTTCAGGCAAGGTGGGGGTTTGTGTCCAAAGCCTTACCTCATCCAACAGCCTCCCAGGGCAGGTGGGCTTTGTGCCGTCCGCTCTGGGCACTCACGCAGGAGTGGGGCACGTCCCACTGGAGGTTATACACTCTGTAAGAGCTGGAAAAGATGAAGAAGGAAAATTTGAGTGCTGTCTGAATCTTCTTATTCTGCAGCATGCTGGGATGTCTGTCTTACTGTTTAAACAAGTAACCGTATGCTCAGGATTCAGCAGTGAGCTGCTGTTCAGTCGAGACCCTTGCTCTCTAACACGGGCATGAGAAAACCCCCTTCAGGAAGCCACTAAGTGGCATTGCTGTCCTGTAAGGGTAGCCCTAACAGAGGTCCACAGGACGGTTTCTGCAGAGCACATCTAGCTTGCACTAACATGACCTCTCCAGAGCCAAATTCACTCGCAATGGTTTGCTCATCTGATGAGTTTCATCTCTTTCTTCTGCCTCATTTTTCAGAGTGGATCACAAATTGATTCGACTCTCACCTTCCTGCAACACACACCCTCCTCGTGAGGACAGAAGAGCTGCGGGTTTTTAACCTCAGCTGAGGACAGATTCTGATGCCAGAATTTCTTAGATTTATTTCTAAACCTGGTTGGCACATCTGCCACTCCACTGCAGAGAGCAAGCAAGCCTTTTGTCTCCTAGAAAAGTCCTGGGGACTTGTTCTAATTAAACAGTTAGCAATTATATATTTGACCCAACCAACTCCCCACCAGGCTCTCTGCCTCCCCAAATATTTTGTTTACAGTTAAAAACACAGTAATCTGGGGAGAAGAACCTAATCCATACAGTAAATGCTCTAAATCATACCCACACTGATACAGAGCACAGGAGATTTACGGAAGGCTGAGCAAATTGAGATATACACCAAAGGGAAAAGTACATTTCCCTTGACCACGCAGCGCTCATCAAATGATAATGAGTATGCAAACGACTTCTGACATGCACGGGAAGTTGTAGGCCCAGATTGCACCAGCTGTACTCCAGCAGCCTCTTCTCCCCCAAAGTCACCTTGGCTGCTTCGCCAGGCTGGGAGCTTGTATAAATACAAATGAGCAAACCGTTCTTCACCGAGGCCACTGCTGTTCTTTAGCGTGCAAAATGTTAGAGAGAGCTTCTAGAACACTGTGCTTGAAGCACATGAGGGATCTTAAATCAGAGTGGTTTTAGATGTAATATTTCTCAAAGCACGATAGACCTGGAATCGAAACCAAGCAGAGATTGCTAATTCCTGATTGTGCTGGCTTCCTTGTGAGTGGCAGCTTGTTAAGGCAGAGAGACTGTTTGTGTGTCAGCTGAAGTGTGAACCAAGACCATCATGCTGATTGTTCCTAGTTTACTCTGTTCACTTAATTTGCACTAGAAGTGCTGCTATACAAGTAGAAAGAAAATCAAGAAACGCATGCCAGGCAGAAGGAGAGCAACTAACCGAAGAGTCTCTCCACTTTGAGCAGTTGCAGTGTTTGAAGACTCCTGAGTTTTATTGCATAGGGTCCTCCCTTTGGGTCAAAACCATATTTCCATTTGTGCTTACAGCTTGTAAGTTCAAGCGGAGTCATGCATTTTCCTGTAGGGTTTACTGCAGTCTGGTTGTGAGAGTTGCATCTGCTATAGCTTTTTTCCTCACACCACAGGCAATGATGGTGTGAGTATCGGTAATCAGAAAGCAGCTATGGGCTCTCATTCCAGACACCGCCTGTTTTAAATCCTGTATAGGGAGATTTAGTACAAAATGAGTCATGTAAGTGCTCATTGTCTTCGTGCTCTGCGGCCACCAAAGTACCCGCTCTTCAGTCTCGATTCTTAAGGTGGCTAAAAAACCTGGAATGTCTCTGCACCAGGGCTTCCAGCAAAACTGCATCAGCCTTAGCAACAGCAGGGAGGTTTTCAGGGAAAATCACGTGTGTCAGCAAAGTTTAACGGTGTCGTCCTCCTGTTGTGTATGCCCCTGCTTTCTGTGCACTATCCTCAGTAATTCTGAGAAGCAAGGAACAGGGCGACTTCCCTTGCACACTTTGTTTTGCATCCATAATTGCCCAGGTTGCGTGTACAAAGTGGGTCTATAGCTTTGGAGAGCTCAGCCTGCCACCTCTCCGAGTTATTAAGGGGATTCGGGGATTAAAAACAACACTTTTGCCAGGAAGCTGTGCACCTGTTATTGCCATAAGTAACAGCTCACATCACATGGGCAGGCCAGCACACGCTGCAGCAGCCATGTCATGGACTGAATCAGCCCGTGTCAGGCTCTGGTGAGCGAACAGATGGTTTTCAAGCCTCATTTGCTCCTACTTGCTAGTCTTCCACCATGCACAGCTCAGATCATACAGCTGAGGCTCAGAAAGGAGCTAAGCACAGTGACATAGCACTGTGTCCCCCGCCTCTGCCCCCACACTGAAGGCAGTGGGCATCAAAAGAGCTCTGTACCTGGCAGGGTTAGGTCAGTAATGTGTGTAAATGCTGCGGTGGAAAGGAAAACAGATGGGCAAATGTGTGCTGCTTTGGCATAACTTTGACTAGAAAGGGCAGAAAGTGATGCTGAAGTCTGCTGGAAAGGTTGCTCACCCACAAAGCAGCTGGGACAGGGAGCGTCTATTTTGTGTATTGCCTCATTCTTGCCTGGTCTTTTGCAGCACCGTAATAAAATGGATGAATAATCATAACTCTGTCCCAATGCACATTTATTGGTTAAATCTTATGCTAATCCTAGCAGTGCAGTCTATTGTATCTGAGACGAAAGGGGAAAAAAACCCCAAGCCTGGCTCCAAGATAAACAAGCCTCTCCTCTGGAAAGGTAATTAACAGCTGGTCTCCATGGAGCCTTTATCACAAAATCAATAGTAGTCAGTTCTGATTTGCCTTGTTCTTCTTTACTTTTTGCTGCTTTCACAGTTTATAAAAATGTTTGTGGGTCTGGCTGTGGGACTCTCATTGGAAAAATGAGGCTAAGACGGTTGTGTCAGCTGAGGTGCATGAAATCAGGTAAGTTTGCTTTGTACAGAGATTTTGGCAAATCTTCATTTCAGGATTTTATCCTATCTTCACTTTCCTAAGCTTCCTATTGCAAGCTGCTAATTTTATCTCCCTTTTGCCATTACAGAAATCATATAAAAAGTATCTTTCCATTGATTTTAACCTCAATAACACAACTTAAGACTTGTCATCTTTTTTTTTTTTTTTTTTAAAGACTACTGTGATAGCAGCTGCCCTAACACAAGAAGATTAGGGATAAAACCAGTGGAAAGTGGAAGACTGAGATGTTTGTAAAGCTGTGCACACAGACTAGGCTCCCTCTCAGATGATGTGGAAAAGCTTTAGAAATCTGGACTGGATTCAAAGAATCACAGATAATGAGACCTAGTAGCCAGGTAGCTAACCGTACACATTTTATCAAAAAGGGAAGGAGCAGATGGACATTTATTGAAACGAGGATATTTTTGCAAGAGAGGAATTGCACAAGAAAGTTGAGAGATTCTCTGTCAAACGGGAGTTCAAACCAGATCAGATGGTTTTCTAGAGCTCTTATCATGGATAACACAAAAGTTGTTGAGCTTGATGTGGAAATCACTGGATAAACTTCTCCGGCTAGTGTTATGAGGGCGGTTCTACTAGATGCACACAGTTTTTCTGCTGACCTTAACTGCACAAGCGTTTTAATCTCCTAGCTGCCTGGTGCGGTCAGCATGACTGGTAACTCTCTTTTCATGTGTCTTCTGAGAAAATAGGAAACTTTCTCAGAGAGCTTGCACTAAGTCCACAGAGGCCTCAGAAGTGAAGTCTGACTTCCCGTGCCTGTCTAGATCAGCTAACCTCTTGCTACCTTCCTCTTTGCCCTTTGCGTGGCTTTTCCAGTTGTTATTTACCCTACCTTCAGAGCTGTAGTAGGAAGGGACTTGCAAGTGGAGTGTGTTCCCTTATCTGTTGGCTGTATCCCAAGAGAACAGAGCTGCCTGGGAACACAGACTATATGGGGTACCAGGGTGTTAAATATTTATTATACAATGAGCAACCTACACACCATAAAGGCCTTCTTTCCTTCCTGAACTCCCTTCCACCTTTTTTTCCCCCCCTAGTGTACTAGCTAGGCTACAAACAGGAAAAACCAAGTCAAAGCAAGCCCTGCTGCTCTTAACATTATTGACAGGGAATAAACTGTTGTCAGTAACAAAGCAGAAAGATACAAACAAGGAGGACCTTGTTTCTCATATACTACAGTGCTCTGGATTTTTTTCCAATGGATTCTGTATTGGTTTTTCCCTTTACTGTTTGTGACAAAATGGGGAAATGAGATTAAAAATTCAATACTGAATGCAAACAGACCATTTAGGTTATACTTTGTTCAGTAGTGCTTCATGTTTACTTTACCGACATAACCTTTCCAGACATTGGCCACTTCTGGTATGATAAATAAGTATTATTTTTAAAATAGAAGCTTTACATCACTGCATATGTAATAGATCTGAAAACATGGACACTTTGTAATCACCATAAATAACAAACAGCCAGTTATAGGTACTGAGCTGCCTGTCAAGCCGTGAGCTTTTATATGCACAGGAAGATAAAGACTGAAAATAAGAGTGAGAATGTGTTGACTCAAAACTCTATCTGTAAAAGTACCACCTCCATAGATTGTTAGTAAATGGAAGTTCTTTAAAGGAAATGTCAGATTTTCCTTTGAAGTTCAGATACTTCATGATCTTCTTTCTGGTCTCAGAATAAATAAAACCTGGTTCCAGAAACGATAGAGAAAGCAAATGCACCTATATCTAGACATACTGCTAGGTTCTGGAGGAAGAAGTAGTAGCTAACCCCAACTGGTCATGAATAAGGGTTTCTGGGTCAGGGTCTGACCTCTGTGCTGGAGAGTGCTTGGGAATGGAAGAACCTGAGGCTGAGACTCACTGGGACACACGAGTGGTCTCCATTTACCACCTACTCAGGAATCCGAGTGTTTTCATCCCAGCACTCTCAGACAGGGTTTTTAATTTTAAGAAATACAAAATGTCAACAAGAGACCCTGTCCCTTCTAAAGTCAATAAAAAATCATTTCTATAGGTTCATAATCAAGCATGAGCTTCTGCAAGATCTGAAAGCATTTTAATTTTTAGCAAATGTTTGTTACAGCATTACAGGTACAACGGTAGATTAGTCACGATACTCTGTTTTGTGCTGCAAATATCTTTGGCTACGCAGGTGACTTCCAAACGTGCCAAGTGTACAGCAGACTTTTTTAATTTGCTGGTCAAACCGGCAAATGACTATTGAGATAGAAGAACATTGGCAAGAAATGCTGCCTAACAAAACAACTGAGCGTAGCAACCTGCAGATCTCACATACAAAGAAAAGTTTCTCTGTATCTCTCTTACTTGCTATGACAGGGTAGCTACTCTCTGTGCATTAACTACAGGAAGTAATAAAATTAATTTTCATGTCACAGAAAGGATGTCTTATTTTCCTCTCTACCGAAATGATTCTCCCTACTCTTTTTCTGGTTTAAAACTCGTTTGTGTTCTGTTTCATGCAAGCTCTAAGGAGGAGATGCTCTTTTGAAAGAGACCGGTTCTTTATTCTTCCAGTTTGGGATGTTACGCAGAAAGAGATTTTGGATTTTCAGGGTGTAACTACTGTCTGACCTATTAATGCAGCACTTCTGTGCTGGATACCTGGGCCAGAACCAGCTCTGCTGTCTGGACCTGAATCTGTTCAGAAGTGAAGTTTGTGCTTTGAACAATTCCACCCCTGGTTTTGGATCCTCTGGCCTTAACCACCAGGTGCAAGATGAGGTTGAAGGTAATAAAGGACAGCATACTATCGTCAGTGTTATTTTTTTAGCAATAGCTAACTGAGTTATAAAAGGAATATGGAAATAGATGGAACAGCAACAAAGAAAGGAACAACACACATTTTTATCTACTGACTGCCTCTCAGGTTTCCCAAGAATACCTTTAAAAGCAACCTTTTGTTGCTTCTTGTGTGAAGGGGACGGCGCAGAGAAAGACTTGGGTTGCTCAAGCTGTAAACCTCATTCATGCCTGAGGAGACTTTGTACTGCATTTTACAGCTCTGTCACATCACGCAGCCCTAATACCTCTGTGCTGTAAAAGTTTCTCCGTACTCCTCCCAGAGCTACTGGAACTCCAGCTTTAACGGGGCAGATACTATTTGTTCCTTATTCAGGAAGTGAATTCATGTTGAAGTCGGTACAACGTCACCCTGAAGAGGACCGAGGTAGCAGGTTTTTCAGAGTCTAACTGCGATGGCACTCAGATGAACGGCACTCTTTAGTTGACTTCCAAGTGCATGCAGCTGGGTGGCGCAAAGACGCATGTAGTGTGGGACACATCCTCAGCTACTGCAACCTAGGACACTGCAGATAACTGCAGTCAATGGGGCCACGCCAGCTTGTGCCGATAAGCTCTCGTCTCCGTGTGGAGGTACAGGAATAAAATGCCTTACATATGGAGAGACCTTGTAAGGACACAAAAAGGATAACAAGTAGAACTACGGGAAAACAGTAAATAATTTCGTCACCATTTCACTGACAAACAGAAAATGATACATCCAGCTGATTATTTTCAAGCAATTGCATGATGGCCTGTGGAAAGATTGGATATTTCTCTTTGGAGTCCTGTGGTAGTGCTAACTATTACACCCACTACAACTATTGCAAGGAATAATTGAGAGAATTGTTTAGAACTGTCTAACTTCAAGTTTTTCTATGAGCTCTAAGGTATTGTTTTCCTTTACCTGGAGCTAACACCTTTCCAAAATTCAGATATTGATAACTAAATAAATCAATAAATATTCGGCATCCTATCATTCCTACTAGGGAAAAGTCAAGTCACTTTGCATGAGCATCGTATCTGCTCAGTAATACTGTTCAGAAGAAAGGCCAGTCCATGTCTCTCAGTCAAGGCAATATTGAAGTATTCATATTGGCTAACGTTAGCCTAACACACCCACCTCACCCTGACCAGGAGCTGCATGCTCGTGGGACCCTTGCTCAGATAAAACACCTGTTGAAATTGTGGCACATCTTTGTTCGGAATGATACTGAAAACACTCTGTATGGCTTTCTGGGAATCTGCAGGGCTTTCTAACACCATCTCAGAACTCATCCCAGTGACTACAAGGGGGCACATGCACAGCCTTGCACAGCAATGAGTATGCAGTTTGAGATCACAGAGCTTGATCTAGGATGGCGGTGGCTGTCACTTATCTGTCAGGGAAAGGGGTGCTCTGGGCTTTTGCTAGCATCACTAGCACTGAGTCTGTGGGAAGAATTAAATCTACTAACACAGCCAAATTAATAATTTCTTTGGTAGGATAGCTTCCTGAGTGCCAGCAGGATGAAGAAAAGCGCATAAACGAAGCAGACTGCCTTACAGCTCTTTGCAATAGCAAACCAGTGTTAACTTGGGGTCAAGCAGATTGCATCAGGGAGAGCCACAAGAGCAGCAGTTGACTTCCTCTCTTGCCCATCAAACTGCATAGGTACAGCATGGTTCCGATGGCAGTCACAGGCACGCTAGTCTAAATACACCACGTAAGAAATTCTTCACCTTCCCAACTGTCACACCTGAGTACCATCGAACAGCGAGGAGCTGGCAGGGGAAGCTCAGGCAGGTGGCCTCCTAGACCCTTCCTCATCCAAAGGGCTTCAAGTCCTTCTGTTTCTCTGGAAGTCTGTGTGCATTTCCACTCCCCATCAGGGAACGGAGGAGCACAACATCTTCCAGCTTACTCTCCCATGGCTGCGGCCCGTGACAGATGAAGTCTAAAAGCAAAACCCTTTCCTTTATCCCCTACAATGGGAAGTGTGTGCCAAGGCCTCCCACAACACCAGCATGTCTTGTTTCCACCTCACACCTTCCCACTCATATTCCTCCAGCCTTTCCACTGCTTTTCCAGCTTTGTACAAACACTTCAAAACCTGTTTCAGCTTCATACACCAAGTGCACAGCAATGCCAGGATTGGCCGGGGTTATCAGCAGGCAGTCTCGAATCCTGCACCAGATGGCTGAGAGAGTCTAGCAGCTCCTAACAGTGGGGGAGGCAGAGAAGTGACAGCCTGACATGGTTATAAGGAAATATTTTTTTTTCCACAGCACACTTGTCTCACCATTTGCAGAGTTGCTAAGCCATACGGTATGCTGTCTGAAGAAACAGTGGGGGAGGCGGAGAAGTGACAGCCTGACATGGTTATAAGGAAATATTTTTTTTTTCCACAGCACACTTGTCTCACCATTTGCAGAGTTGCTAAGCCATACGGTATGCTGTCTGAAGAAACAAGCTCCGGAGAGGAAAGCGGGGAGCACCACTTCAGATGGTGGGCTGGCTTCCTGCAGGAAATTTTTACTTCTTCTCTTTCCTTTGCCTCACTTGCTTTAATGCTGGCTGTTGCAGAAGCAAGGGGTTGGTGAAGGAACATTACTTGTTCTTCTTGTACATTTCTGAGATAAAAAGAGTGCCAGAATTAGGTGACTGGAAAGGAACCAAAAAAGGGTGTTTGGATTTGGGTTGGGGTTTTTTTTATTATTATTATTGTTATTATTATTATTATTATGGGGTGCTTTGAGATTGGGCGATGGTTCTGAGTGATGGGAAATGGGCTTGCTGAGGACAGCCATTTTTTGTCTACCATTACGGCAGCTGCCAAAAGGGGGAAATGCTT
>NW_010400769.1:26049-26622 GCF_000710305.1 Buceros rhinoceros silvestris | reverse complement strand
AGCTGCCAAAGGGGGTAACTGCTTACATGCTCTTTTTCTTCTTCCTTCAAAGCTTTTAAACTGCTCCCTCTCTTGCTTGTGTTGATGAGACAAATTGTAGCTTGTCTACATTGCTTTAATCTGACCTCAAATAAATTAAAGTGGACCATGACATTCTGGAGTAACTTGCTCCCCACACCACAAAGCCACTGTAAAACATCAGCCCTTTGTGAATCTGGGCTGCACAGGAAAGGTGTGTGTACACTGAAAAACAAGCTAGATGAGATCCTGGCTGGCAACTAGTTAGCTGTCGTAGCTCGCTGAGCTTCTGGCTATACAGTGCAAATCAGGGTGTGTGACTTGGCACTCTCTCAGCTGAGCTGCTTGACATTGCTCGTTCAGGACAACCTGGCTATGTCTGTCCCCACTCTACTGCGACAACACAACAATGCAACAACCTTTGGAGGTTGCTCCTAACTCCAAACATTCGAAGTCACATCAGACAAAGAGGAGTGGAAGGAAAGCAGAATTTGCCTGCTTCTGCAGGCCATGTGGCTGCCACACCTGAGTGTTGTGTCTCCCGCCCACCGTCCC
>NW_010400769.1:19373-26030 GCF_000710305.1 Buceros rhinoceros silvestris | reverse complement strand
AAGACGAATTTTGCCCATTTCGGTAGTCCATGTGCCTGCCACACCTGAGTGTTGTGTCTCGCTCCGCCTGCTGCAGAGCTAGAAACAGAAACTCCATCTCACGAGTCCTGGCCAGTCTCTGTGCTTGTCCAGAAAGATGAAGGACACTGAGAATGTCAAAACTTCACAAGGCTTCTGGCAGACACTGTGCTACAAAGAAAAAGTCTCCCAGTAGATTCATAAGCAAATACCACCATAAAATGAAATTTATTCTTTCCTGCAGCAGAGCCTATCAATCTGACAACACATGTATCCAGATTTAATTTGTGCTTCCAAGTAAACTGGCATTTAGAGCAATTTGCATGGGTTTTTTTTTTTATTGGTTGCACAACCCTAATGTGGATTCAGCATAGATTCAGCAGCGTTTCAGATAAACAGGCTCTCTGCCCCAAGTCAAATACTCCAAAGTGTCTGAGATCTCCATAATTCAAACCGGTGTGCTAGAAGAAGTGGAGATGTGTTCAGCTGAAGATGGACAGTGCTGTGGCAATAACATTAGCGGTACCAAGCTGAAAATGATGTAACGCTTTGGGATGAGCATTAATAAAAACCTCAGAGAACCTGGGGCAGGTTCAGATCAGGATTCATGCTCTGCATGCAAGACCCCTTCTGCCACCCTTGGCACTGCTTCCATATAGGCAGTCCTATTGTGACAGATCACCTGACGACAGACGGATGTCATACAAGAACAGCCAGGAAAAGAAATGTCCGTTCCCTCCCGAAAAGACCATGCGATTCATGATTTTCCTTTGAAGCTTGCCACTACTTTTCCGTCTCCAGCATGTAAGTGCATTACTTAGTGCTGAGCCTCACCAGTTCAGAATTGATATTTCCACATTGCAGCACCGTTTTCTACCAGGATTTCTGAGCCTGCAAAATGTAACTATGCTAAGATACCTATTCCCACGGGGAATGCCTTCAGTCCCTGCAGGCAGCCTGGGAGGCTCAGCGTGCTGGATGACCAAGCTTACTATTGGCATGAAAAAGAGATGTTCTCCTTCCCGGTAGAGTGGACAGGCAAAAACAATGACTTGGATCTCCCCAAAAAATTAGAGAAGCAGGCCCCCAAACCTACCCCTGTCCACTCTCCTGTAGATAAAGGATGTCTCATGGGATCAATATTCCATTCTGTTTTTATTCTATTCCCTGAATGTGTTGTTCAAAAACTCTGTAAACCTTTTGGGCAGGCAGTGGTTTGCCTCTGTCCAGGATAAAGGATACTTGGCTACCTTGAAATCACTGTCTTTTTCTTCACCTTTCAT
Organism: Buceros rhinoceros silvestris; assembly: GCF_000710305.1. Classification (NCBI taxonomy): domain Eukaryota; kingdom Metazoa; phylum Chordata; class Aves; order Bucerotiformes; family Bucerotidae; genus Buceros; species Buceros rhinoceros. Next base: position 24,729 of record NW_010400769.1, on the reverse strand, counting down.
TGTTTTTGCCAGATAAGCAGAGAATCTAAACAGTGTCACTTGATAGAGGGAATTGAAAACCCTGCAAACACGGAACAGGTGGAGCAAACAGCAAACATTCAGACTGTAAGGTGGGATAGGTTTACATTTGCATTTACAGTCAAAAATTCAATGGTTGTCCCTAGGCCACTCATGCACAGAAGAAAAAAATACCGTCAAGTACAGAATTTTCTAGGAACCACTTATCCACATTTATTTTTAAAACAGTCTTTGAAAACAGATACACCTTAAGAATACTTATTTGACATTTAATGTGTAATTATTGTTATTTTTTTCTAGGTATTTATTACACATTTGAAAGAACTTGTTTGTTTTCCCTTAAGTCGGTGCAAAAACAAACAAGTGAAATTGTCACTCCTGTTGCAGTAACAAATATAAACAAATAAAAATATCCCATTTTAGTTAGCTAAATGAAGTTTGTGGTTAATTGCTTTTCTAATGACTTAGGACCTAAGGATGATAGTTTTGATGGAAGGAAGGAAATTATACAGTAGATGACTGCTGATTAAATTATTATAATGCTTGTGGCAGGGAAGGGAAAAAAGCTTATCCTGTAATAAGTATACCCAAAATATGCTGAGAAGGAAAAACGCAGCTCTGAATGAGCTTGTTCCTGCTTACATTAGAGCTTGTAGTTGTGGCACACTAAGGTGAACGCAGGCCCTTTGCAAGGGGTCCAGCTGTGTCCTGTTTTGAAGACAGAGGTGGCGGCATAGGTCCTGCAGCCCAACCTGGGCATCAGAGTGAGCTGATCTGTGAGCAAAGGGTTCTCTTGGGGCATGCTGTGAAGTTCTCTTCAAGCCTCTGAGAGCAAACACAGCAGATGGTGGGAGACTCAGGTCAATTTTGAGAAGGAGAAACTATAGCCATATTATTCCACTGATATTTTTTATTCCCTTCTCCAGCCCACCACCCTTTCCTCAAGGTCTGCTTTCCCGGGCTATCTTGTATCAGGGTTTTTCTCTCTAACTGGGGTCACATCAAGATGTGGACTTAGCCTAACTCTTTCTGAAGTGTGAAAAACTGATTACTGCTATCAGTTTGTATCACACCACGTGCAGCCTCCAACTGGAAACGAAATCCCTTTTCTGCCCAGGGCTAAACAAATGAAAATGTGCTCTTTAAAATGGCTTGGTCTCTTTTTGAACGGCAAGGTTATATTTGCTGGAACATGCAAAGGGTAAGAACAAACATTTTCAAATAAAAGACAAGCGTATCAAGTTTTTGCTGCCCTTTCTTGATCAGAGCCTGAGGTCAGTGCATGTTGAGTGCTAAGGGGAAGAGAGATAGCAGTGAAGGTAAACTGCAGGATTTACAAACTGCTGTATTTCTGTAGGTAGTCCCAGGCATTGTGGGTATCTACATCCTTGTTTCATGCCGCCCTTTGAGATGTGCAGGGTTATTCTGTAACATATACCCAAGATGATGAGAGAAGGACCGAGCTAGAGTCAGGGATTTTCACTGCTAGAAGCAGTAAGGACAATATGGCCTTAAATTCCGCTGCTTGGCCCTAGTCATTCTCGTGGTGGAAGCTATTACTTTGCTTTTTGGCCCCCTGCCCGTAGAAACTGAACATGCAATTAGTGTTAAAAGGAAAATCAGATCAAACCAAGACCTTCTTCCCTGTGAACCTTTGGGGCTGAAAGGGGGTGGGTTTTTCTGTTTTAACAGGCCCTGGCGCAAAGCCAGGGTAATAACAGGCAGAGGATGTAGAGACAAAGTTTAAGTCTTATACCTGACAAGACTGTTACAAAACTAGTTTGTATCCTTTATTACGCCTAGAGACAGAAGGAAGGCTGGCAACTGGCTGTTAGTTCAAGGCATGTAAAGGCTGGAGCCCCTCCTGCAAGTGTGATGTGTATATTTAGCACCTATTGACTTATACTGATCTTGATGTTTTAATATATTGTTTATCAATGCCAGGGTTATGGAGTCACTGCAAGTGAATGTTACCAAGAGTTACGTATTTCTGCAGTGATCGATTTTCACGTTCAAGTATGAAAAACGGATGCTGCTGCTAGTTTTTGGGGGAAAAAGAAAAAAAGAAAAAGCCAATGAGATTAAATCTGACTGGAAACATTCCACAGTTTCCTGTTAAAATTGCAATCAGACACATCATTGTTGTTTCTATTTCATTTGCCCGCAGTGATGAAGGACATCACAAAATATCTTCACATTGCTTGGGCTAAAGGAGGTGAGACACAACAGAAACAACATGCAAAATCACCCATTTCATTCCTTTTCCCAAAGCCCCTGAAAAACTGCCTGTTGCAATTACATCTGGCCAACATCTGCATGTCTGGCTCTGCCTCAGCTGCACCAAAGGTGAGCGAATGGCTGGTGGGGGGCTGAAGACAGCTTGCGCAAGTGAGCAGAGAGAGGGGTGCCCACACCTCCCCACCTGGCTGGTCACGCAGGCTCTACTTGCTGCCAAGACTGCGCTCTGTCAGTGCCTGAGCCTTCCTCGCATTGACTTGCAACACAGAGAAGCTGGCCTAAAGAGTGCTTTTAGCCTGGAGATGCCCTGCAGTTCAGGCTCCCTTGGTTATGTTGGTTCAACTTCTTGTGTGGCTTACCTGTAAACTGGGTAGCAACTGGCATAGGATTAGCTAGGAGAGGACAGGGGGATGGACATGCTAAAAAAGGCTGAAAGGGGTCAGAACAAAGATCCAGGTGCCCCATGACTTGCACAACCAGTTTTTCTGAGGTCCTCTCTACCCATGTTTGCTACCTAGAAAAACCTATCACGGACTAACATCCTGGTTAAGGCATTATTTTACTCATTTGGTTAAACTGTTGTGTCTGGTTATGAGACTATTTTGTTTTGAACTAGTTTGGCTGAGATGAATTAAGCCTAATTTTGAAGGAACTATCCGTCTTAAATCATATTTTAAATTTCACAACCACATGTAAATTCTTGATCCAGCTTAAGTTCATTCAGCTGGTGTCTGTTTGTACAGCTATAGTATCAAGGATCAAGCAACCACAGACTAGGAATCAATTTGAGTAAAAGAAAAAAAAAATCAGGCTTTTTTCTCAAGATTTTCTTGTAAGTTAAGTAAAAGTCAAATTGCCAAACAAGAGTCCAGTTCTGAAAACAGGTAGGCAAACTCCAACAGTGACACGGTGCTACAGAAGTAAAGCATTTAGACACATTTTGTTTTCTGAAGCAATGTTCATGCGCTCTTTGCTGAAGATTTCCTATGGGAAATAGTAGAGGAAGTCAACGAAGGCGTATCACCGTCTTTCCTCATCTTTGTTTGAGCACTGGAGTACTAATCATCTTTGTAGCCAGCTGAACTGTTTTTTGGAAAAAGAACTTTTGCAAAGGTCTTTTTGACACCAAAATTCACAATTTTGAAAACAGAAGTATTAAAGTGCAATTTTTTTAAATTTTGTCTAATCCTACGAAGCATCAAAAGAGTCTCATTTTCATGAATGAATAAAGGTCTGCTCAAAAGCACAGAGAACTTGTGGTTTCCATTAAAAAATTGTTATGAAGATTTAAGGAGTAAGAAATCCCGTAAGTACAGGGAAAAGTGAAATTGCAGCATATTCCATGCGTTACAACTCCGAATGCCATAAGGTTTGCATTGGAAACTGTAAAAACATTCTCAGGTTAGAAACTCATTTCAATTTTCTATTCTAATGCTGTTCTTAACAGCACAAGTGCATGAAATCATGACAGATTAGGCACTTTAAGCAGGGTTTTAAAATGTCTAGGAGCAAGGGATGACTTGTCCCTTCCACTTTAATCGACACTGGTAATCCCTGAGGCAGCTTTTACGGTTTTGCATCAGGTTTCTCTCCAGCTCTCCGAACAGGTACAGTGTGCAGCTGCCATTGCACGGGAGGATGCAGTAAACGACAAAAGCACATTGCCTGCCTTGGTCGAAAGCCCTTTAATGACTAGGCAGGAGTAACCAAGCAAAGGGCTGCAGGGGGACGCTTGACGGAGGGAGGCAGCGAAGACTTGGAACAGCTGCAAGCATGCAGCACAGAGTGGAGTAAGGAGATGAGCTTTGGCAGGTAAAGACACCCTGAGATAATCAGCCTGGAAAGGACAGCAAAAGACCTGATGATGATGGAGAGGAACACCGCAGACAAGCAGCAGATGGGTCATGCCTGGTGCTTGTGTATCTAAACATTAAAAAGTTCACTGAATCTTCAAGCAGCCACTGGGACTTAAACAAGAGCTGCAATCCTTTAACTGAGAAGGCAATGAGGGGCAGCCTTGGTCTTGGATAAAACACTGGTGACATCACTCTTGAACCAAGGAGACTCTGGCCAAATATCCAGGCTGTCCCTCTGCTGCCTGCTGTGTCTCCTCCACCACATCTCCGCATGACAGAACCATCTGCCTTGAGTGTCAGTGGGAGAATCTGTCTGTTAAAAACGGTGCTTCTCAAAGTGTACCCAAAGGAATTTATCTGTGGGTATTAAAAAGTTACTGTGTTACAAAATGTTCTGCCCTTCTACCACAAATTATATTTTTTAAGTAATTAAAGGTCAGAATATTGTGCTATTTTTTGCTGATGCTTTATGAAAACTGTTACAATCCAGAATTCAAAAAGTACCATATTTTTGCACTTCATGCTGTTAACTTGTAAGCCGAATGGCGAATCATGAGGATCACATATATTTTGTCTTGTTAGGAACATGTGCCAGGTAGGAGAATGTGCCAGTTTATGCTAATGATTGCAAAATGACAATTCAGCTTATACAAATGAAATACGAAGAAGGCGACAAATTTCGAGTAACATTAAAGAACTAAACAAGACCAAGAGGTGCGTTGTTTGCACAAAAAGCTTAATGAAGATGCTGTTTCCTTCCTCTACACAGCACGCAGACGTAGCACTAAGCGATTAGCACGATGTCTTTGGATCACTCCCAAAATACTTTTGACTTCATGGCACACTCCTAGCAGAATGATTGCTTTTCTTCCACTGGTACCAGGAGCGTGCAAGCAGGTGATACGCTGATCGTGCGGATCACAGGCAGGGCTTTCCAGGATCTTTAATTGCTAGTATTGTCCAGGGTCGGCTTTGCTAGGAAATGAAGATAAGGTCCTGTAGACTTCTCTGCCTATGGCCTGTATATGGGAATTATATGACATATCAACCCTGGAACATGTGTGGGAGTGTGGGAGACAAAGATTAGAGTCCTTTTGGAGCAGTGACCTACTATACAAAAGGAAAAAAACTCCACCAGCAGGTACTAGGACAATGCCTGTTGTCCCAAAATCAGAAAACCCCAGAAGGTTCAGTCATCACTGCTACCTGATTTGAATCAGGCAAGATAAGCGCAAGAAGTTCAG